>NW_027460752.1:0-34734 GCF_050947875.1 Dermacentor variabilis | reverse complement strand
GCAGAACGCGCGGGTGGATTTCTACCAAACGACGTGAAAAGCCTGCCGATGCTGCTCTTTTTAGCACTGGCACATGGATTTGTGCCAAAACGCGTGTTAAGCATGCACATGCATCTTTTGGTAGACGCGGACGCAGTTTTCTGCAAAACCACACGATATGCATGCAAATGGTGCTTTTGGCAGAACGCGCACGTGGATTTCTACCAAACGACGTGAAAAGCATGCCGATGCTGCTCTTTTTAGCACCCGCACATGGATTTGTGCCAAAACGCGTGTTAAGCATGCACATGCATCTTTTGGTAGACGCGGACGCAGTTTTCTGCAAAACCACACGATATGCATGCAAATGGTGCTTTTGGCAGAACGCGCGCGTGGATTTCTACCAAACGACGTGAAAAGCATGCCGATGCTGCTGTTTTTAGCACCCGCACATGGATTTGTGCCAAAACGCGTTTTAAGCATGCACATGCATCTTTTGGTAGACGCGGACGCAGTTTTCTGCAAAACCGCACGATATGGATGCAAATGGTGCTTTTGGCAGAACGCGCACGTGGATTTCTACCAAACGACGTGAAAAGCATACCGATGCTGCTCTTTTTAGCACCCGCACATGGATTTGTGCCAAAACGCGTTTTAAGCATGCACATGCATCTTTTGGTAGACGCGGACGCAGTTTTCGGCAAAACCACACGATATGCATGCAAATGGTGCTTTTGGCAGAACGCGCGCGTGGATTTCTACCAAACGACGTGAAAAGCCTGCCGATGCTGCTCTTTTTAGCACCGGCACATGGATTTGTGCCAAAACGCGTGTTAAGCATGCACATGCATCTTTTGGCAGACGCGGACGCAGTTTTCTGCAAAACCACACGATATGCATGCAAATGGTGCTTTTGGCAGAACGCGCACGTGGATTTCTACCAAACGACGTGAAAAGCATGCCGATGCTGCTCTTTTTAGCACCCGCACATGGATTTGTGCCAAAACGCGTTTTAAGCATGCACATGCATCTTTTGGTAGACGCGGACGCAGTTTTCTGCAAAACCACACGATATGCACGCAAATGGTGCTTTTGGCAGAACGCGCGCGTGGATTTCTACCAAACGACGTGAAAAGCATGCCGATGCTGCTCTTTTTAGCACCCGAACATGGATTTGTGCCAAAACGCGTGTTAAGCATGCACATGCATCTTTTGGTAGACGCGGACGCAGTTTTCTGCAAAACCACACGATATGCATGCAAATGGTGCTTTTGGCAGAACGCGCACGTGGATTTCTACCAAACGACGTGAAAAGCATGCCGATGCTGCTCTTTTTAGCACCGGCACATGGATTTGTGCCAAAACGCGTGTTAAGCATGCACATGCATCTTTTGGTAGACGCGGACGCAGTTTTCTGCAAAACCACACGATATGCATGCAAATGGTGCTTTTGGCAGAACGCGCACGTGGATTTCTACCAAACGACGTGAAAAGCATGCCGATGCTGCTCTTCTTAGCACCCGCACATGGATTTGTGCCAAAACGCGTTTTAAGCATGCACATGCATCTTTTGGTAGACGCGGACGCAGTTTTCTGCAAAACCACACGATATGCATGCAAATGGTGCTTTTGGCAGAACGCGCACGTGGATTTCTACCAAACGACGTGAAAAGCATACCGATGCTGCTCTTTTTAGCACCCGCACATGGATTTGTGCCAAAACGCGTTTTAAGCATGCACATGCATCTTTTGGTAGACGCAGACGCAGTTTTCTGCAAAACCACACGATATGCATGCAAATGGTGCTTTTGGCAGAACGCGCACGTGGATTTCTACCAAACGACGTGAAAAGCATGCCGATGCTGCTCTTTTTAGCACCCGCACATGGATTTGTGCCAAAACGCGTTTTAAGCATGCACAAGCATCTTTTGGTAGACGCGGACGCAGTTTTCTGCAAAACCACACGATATGCATGCAAATGGTGCTTTTGGCAAAACGCGCACGTGGATTTCTACCAAACGACGTGAAAAGCATGCCGATGCTGCTCTTTTTAGCACCCGCACATGGATTTGTGCCAAAACGCGTTTTAAGCATGCACATGCATCTTTTGGTAGACGCGGACGCAGTTTTCTGCAAAACTCCACGATATGGATGCAAATGGTGCTTTTGGCAGAACGCGCACGTGGATTTCTACCAAACGACGTGAAAAGCATGCCGATGCTGCTCTTTTTAGCACCCGCACATGGATTTGTGCCAAAACGCGTTTTAAGCATGCACATGCATCTTTTGGTAGACGCGGACGCAGTTTTCGGCAAAACCACACGATATGCATGCAAATGGTGCTTTTGCAGAACGCGCGCGTGGATTTCTACCAAACGACGTGAAAAGCCTGCCGATGCTGCTCTTTTTAGCACCGGCACATGGATTTGTGCCAAAACGCGTGTTAAGCATGCACATGCATCTTTTGGCAGACGCGGACGCAGTTTTCTGCAAAACCACACGATATGCATGCAAATGGTGCTTTTGGCAGAACGCGCACGTGGATTTCTACCAAACGACGTGAAAAGCATGCCGATGCTGCTCTTTTTAGCACCCGCACATGGATTTGTGCCAAAACGCGTTTTAAGCATGCACATGCATCTTTTGGTAGACGCGGACGCAGTTTTCTGCAAAACCACACGATATGCACGCAAATGGTGCTTTTGGCAGAACGCGCGCGTGGATTTCTACCAAGCGACGTAAAAAGCATGCCGATGCTGCTCTTTTTAGCACCCGAACATGGATTTGTGCCAAAACGCGTGTTAAGCATGCACATGCATCTTTTGGTAGACGCGGACGCAGTTTTCTGCAAAACCACACGATATGCATGCAAATGGTGCTTTTGGCAGAACGCGCACGTGGATTTCTACCAAACGACGTGAAAAGCATGCCGATGCTGCTCTTTTTAGCACCGGCACATGGATTTGTGCCAAAACGCGTGTTAAGCATGCACATGCATCTTTTGGTAGACGCGGACGCAGTTTTCTGCAAAACCACACGATATGCATGCAAATGGTGCTTTTGGCAGAACGCGCACGTGGATTTCTACCAAACGACGTGAAAAGCATGCCGATGCTGCTCTTTTTAGCACCCGCACATGGATTTGTGCCAAAACGCGTTTTAAGCATGCACATGCATCTTTTGGTAGACGCGGACGCAGTTTTCTGCAAAACCACACGATATGCATGCAAATGGTGCTTTTGGCAGAACGCGCACGTGGATTTCTACCAAACGACGTGAAAAGCATGCCGATGCTGCTCTTTTTAGCACCCGCACATGGATTTGTGCCAAAACGCGTTTTAAGCATGCACAAGCATCTTTTGGTAGACGCAGACGCAGTTTTCTGCAAAACCACACGATATGCATGCAAATGGTGCTTTTGGCAGAACGCGCACGTGGATTTCTACCAAACGACGTGAAAAGCATGCCGATGCTGCTCTTTTTAGCACCGGCACATGGATTTGTGCCAAAACGCGTGTTAAGCATGCACATGCATCTTTTGGTAGGCGCGGACGCAGTTTTCTGCAAAACCACACGATATGCATGCAAATGGTGCTTTTGGCAGAACGCGCACGTGGATTTCTACCAAACGACGTGAAAAGCATGCCGATGCTGCTCTTTTTAGCACCGGCACATGGATTTGTGCCAAAACGCGTGTTAAGCATGCACATGCATCTTTTGGTAGACGCGGACGCAGTTTTCTGCAAAACCACACGATATGCATGCAAATGGTGCTTTTGGCAGAACGCGCACGTGGATTTCTACCAAACGACGTGAAAAGCATGCCGATGCTGCTCTTTTTAGCACCCGCACATGGATTTGTGCCAAAACGCGTTTTAAGCATGCACATGCATCTTTTGGTAGACGCGGACGCAGTTTTCTGCAAAACCACACGATATGCATGCAAATGGTGCTTTTGGCAGAACGCGCACGTGGATTTCTACCAAACGACGTGAAAAGCATGCCGATGCTGCTCTTTTTAGCACCCGCACATGGATTTGTGCCAAAACGCGTTTTAAGCATGCACAAGCATCTTTTGGTAGACGCAGACGCAGTTTTCTGCAAAACCACACGATATGCATGCAAATGGTGCTTTTGGCAGAACGCGCACGTGGATTTCTACCAAACGACGTGAAAAGCATGCCGATGCTGCTCTTTTTAGCACCGGCACATGGATTTGTGCCAAAACGCGTGTTAAGCATGCACATGCATCTTTTGGTAGGCGCGGACGCAGTTTTCTGCAAAACCACACGATATGCATGCAAATGGTGCTTTTGGCAGAACGCGCACGTGGATTTCTACCAAACGACGTGAAAAGCATGCCGATGCTGCTCTTTTTAGCACCCGCACATGGATTTGTGCCAAAACGCGTTTTAAGCATGCACATGCATCTTTTGGTAGACGCGGACGCAGTTTTCTGCAAAACCACACGATATGCATGCAAATGGTGCTTTTGGCAGAACGCGCACGTGGATTTCTACCAAACGACGTGAAAAGCATGCCGATGCTGCTCTTTTTAGCACCCGCACATGGATTTGTGCCAAAACGCGTTTTAAGCATGCACAAGCATCTTTTGGTAGACGCAGACGCAGTTTTCTGCAAAACCACACGATATGCATGCAAATGGTGCTTTTGGCAGAACGCGCACGTGGATTTCTACCAAACGACGTGAAAAGCATGCCGATGCTGCTCTTTTTAGCACCCGCACATGGATTTGTGCCAAAACGCGTTTTAAGCATGCACATGCATCTTTTGGTAGACGCGGACGCAGTTTTCGGCAAAACCACACGATATGCATGCAAATGGTGCTTTTGGCAGAACGCGCGCGTGGATTTCTACCAAACGACGTGAAAAGCATGCCGATGCTGCTCTTTTTAGCACCCGAACATGGATTTGTGCCAAAACGCGTGTTAAGCATGCACATGCATCTTTTGGTAGACGCGGACGCAGTTTTCTGCAAAACCACACGATATGCATGCAAATGGTGCTTTTGGCAGAACGCGCACGTGGATTTCTACCAAACGACGTGAAAAGCCTGCCGATGCTGCTCTTTTTAGCCCCGGCACATGGATTTGTGCTAAAACGCGTTTTAAGCATGCACATGCATCTTTTGGTAGACGCGGACGCACTTTTCTGCAAAACCACACGATATGCATGCAAATGGTGCTTTTGGCAGAACGCGCGCGTGGATTTCTACCAAACGACTTGAAAAGCATGCCGATGCTGCTCTTTTTAGCACCCGCACATGGATTTGTGCCAAAACGCGTTTTAAGCATGCACATGCATCTTTTGGTAGACGCGGACGCAGTTTTCTGCAAAACCGCACGATATGCATGCAAATGGTGCTTTTGGCAGAACGCGCACGTGGATTTCTACCAAACGACGTGAAAAGCATGCCGATGCTGCTCTTTTTAGCACCCGCACATGGATTTGTGCCAAAACGCGTTTTAAGCATGCACATGCATCTTTTGGTAGACGCGGACGCAGTTTTCTGCAAAACCACACGATATGCATCCAAATGGTGCTTTTGGCAGAACGCGCACGTGGATTTCTACCAAACGACGTGAAAAGCATGCCGATGCTGCTCTTTTTAGCACCCGCACATGGATTTGTGCCAAAACGCGTTTTAAGCATGCACATGCATCTTTTGGTAGACGCGGACGCAGTTTTCTGCAAAACCGCACGATATGCATGCAAATGGTGCTTTTGGCAGAACGCGCACGTGGATTTCTACCAAACGACGTGAAAAGCATGCCGATGCTGCTCTTTTTAGCACCCGCACATGGATTTGTGCCAAAACACGTTTTAAGCATGCACATGCATCTTTTGGTAGACGCGGACGCAGTTTTCGGCAAAACCACACGATATGCATGCAAATGGTGCTTTTGGCAGAACGCGCGCGTGGATTTCTACCAAACGACGTGAAAAGCATGCCGATGCTGCTCTTTTTAGCACCCGCACATGGATTTGTGCCAAAACGCGTGTTAAGCATGCACATGCATCTTTTGGTAGACGCGGACGCAGTTTTCTGCAAAACCACACGATATGCATGCAAATGGTGCTTTTGGCAGAACGCGCACGTGGATTTCTACCAAACGACGTGAAAAGCATGCCGATGCTGCTCTTTTTAGCACCCGCACATGGATTTGTGCCAAAACGCGTTTTAAGCATGCACATGCATCTTTTGGTAGACGCGGACGCAGTTTTCTGCAAAACCGCACGATATGCATGCAAATGGTGCTTTTGGCAGAACGCGCACGTGGATTTCTACCACACGACGTGAAAAGCATGCCGATGCTGCTCTTTTTAGCACCCGCACATGGATTTGTGCCAAAACGCGTGTTAAGCATGCACATGCATCTTTTGGTAGACGCGGACGCAGTTTTCTGCAAAACCACACGATATGCATGCAAATGGTGCTTTTGGCAGAACGCGCACGTGGATTTCTACCAAACGACGTGAAAAGCATGCCGATGCTGCTCTTTTTAGCACCCGCACATGGATTTGAGCCAAAACGCGTTTTAAGCATGCACATGCATCTTTTGGTCGACGCGGACGCAGTTTTCTGCAAAACCACACGATATGCATGCAAATGGTGCTTTTGGCAGAACGCGCACGTGGATTTCTACCAAACGACGTGAAAAGCATGCCGATGCTGCTCTTTTTAGCACCCGCACATGGATTTGTGCCAAAACGCGTTTTAAGCATGCACATGCATCTTTTGGTAGACGCGGACGCAGTTTTCTGCAAAACCGCACGATATGGATGCAAATGGTGCTTTTGGCAGAACGCGCACGTGGATTTCTACCAAACGACGTGAAAAGCATGCCGATGCTGCTCTTTTTAGCACCCGCACATGGATTTGTGCCAAAACGCGTTTTAAGCATGCACATGCATCTTTTGGTAGACGCGGACGCAGTTTTCGGCAAAACCACACGATACGCATGCAAATGGTGCTTTTGGCATAACGCGCGCGTGGATTTCTACCAAACGACGTGAAAAGCCTGCCGATGCTGCTCTTTTTAGCACCGGCACATGGATTTGTGCCAAAACGCGTGTTAAGCATGCACATGCATCTTTTGCTAGACGCGGACGCAGTTTTCTGCAAAACCACACGATATGCATGCAAATGGTGCTTTTGGCAGAACGCGCACGTGGATTTCTACCAAACGACGTGAAAAGCATGCCGATGCTGCTCTTTTTAGCACCCGCACATGGATTTGTGCCAAAACGCGTTTTAAGCATGCACATGCATCTTTTGGTAGACGCGGACGCAGTTTTCTGCAAAACCACACGATATGCACGCAAATGGTGCTTTTGGCAGAACGCGCGCGTGGATTTCTACCAAACGACGTGAAAAGCCTGCCGATGCTGCTCTTTTTAGCACCGGCACATGGATTTGTGCCAAAACGCGTGTTAAGCATGCACATGCATCTTTTGGTAGACGCGGACGCAGTTTTCTGCAAAACCACACGATATGCATGCAAATGGTGCTTTTGGCAGAACGCGCACGTGGATTTCTACCAAACGACGTGAAAAGCATGCCGATGCTGCTCTTTTTAGCACCCGCACATGGATTTGTGCCAAAACGCGTTTTAAGCATGCACATGCATCTTTTGGTAGACGCGGACGCAGTTTTCTGCAATACCACACGATATGCATGCAAATGGTGCTTTTGGCAGAACGCGCACGTGGATTTCTACCAAACGACGTGAAAAGCATGCCGATGCTGCTCTTTTTAGCACCCGCACATGGATTTGTGCCAAAACGCGTTTTAAGCATGCACATGCATCTTTTGGTAGACGCGGACGCAGTTTTCGGCAAAACCACACGACATGCATGCAAATGGTGCTTTTGGCAGAACGCGCGCGTGGATTTCTACCAAACGATGTGAAAAGCCTGCCGATGCTGCTCTTTTTAGCACCGGCACATGGGTTTGTGCCAAAACGCGTGTTAAGCATGCACATGCATCTTTTGGTAGACGCGGACGCAGTTTTCTGCAAAACCACACGATATGCATGCGAATGGTGCTTTTGGCAGAACGCGCACGTGGATTTCTACCAAACGACGTGAAAAGCATGCCGATGCTGCTCTTTTTAGCACCCGCACATGGATTTGTGCCAAAACGCGTTTTAAGCATGCACATGCATCTTTTGGTAGACGCGGACGCAGTTTTCTGCAAAACCACACGATATGCATGCAAATGGTGCTTTTGGCAGAACGCGCACGTGGATTTCTACCAAACGACGTGAAAAGCATGCCGATGCTGCTCTTTTTAGAACCCGCACATGGATTTGTGCCAAAACGCGTTTTAAGCATGCACATGCATCTTTTGGTAGACGCGGACGCAGTTTTCTGCAAAACCGCGCGATATGCATGCAAATGGTGCTTTTGGCAGAACGCGCACGTGGATTTCTACCAAACGACGTGAAAAGCATGCCGATGCTGCTCTTTTTAGCACCCGCACATGGATTTGTGCCAAAACGCGTTTTAAGCATGCACATGCATCTTTTGGTAGACGCGGACGCAGTTTTCTGCAAAACCGCACGATATGCATGCAAATGGTGCTTTTGGCAGAACGCGCACGTGGATTTCTACCAAACGACGTGAAAAGCATGCCGATGCTGCTCTTTTTAGCACCCGCACATGGATTTGTGCCAAAACGCGTTTTAAGCATGCACATGCATCTTTTGGTAGACGCGGACGCAGTTTTCGGCAAAACCACACGATATGCATGCAAATGGTGCTTTTGGCAGAACGCGCGCGTGGATTTCTACCAAACGACGTGAAAAGCCTGCCGATGCTGCTCTTTTTAGCACCGCACATGGATTTGTGCTAAAACGCGTGTTAAGCATGCACATGCATCTTTTGGTAGACGCGGACGCAGTTTTCTGCAAAACCACACGATATGCATGCAAATGGTGCTTTTGGCAGAACGCGCACGTGGATTTCTACCAAACGACGTGAAAAGCATGCCGATGCTGCTCTTTTTAGAACCCGCACATGGATTTGTGCCAAAACGCGTTTTAAGCATGCACATGCATCTTTTGGTAGACGCGGACGCAGTTTTCTGCAAAACCGCGCGATATGCATGCAAATGGTGCTTTTGGCAGAACGCGCACGTGGATTTCTACCAAACGACGTGAAAAGCATGCCGATGCTGCTCTTTTTAGCACCCGCACATGGATTTGTGCCAAAACGCGTTTTAAGCATGCACATGCATCTTTTGGTAGACGCGGACGCAGTTTTCTGCAAAACCACACGATATGCATGCAAATGGTGCTTTTGGCAGAACGCGCACGTGGATTTCTACCAAACGACGTGAAAAGCATGCCGATGCTGCTCTTTTTAGCACCCGCACATGGATTTGTGCCAAAACGCGTTTTAAGCATGCACATGCATCTTTTGGTAGACGCGGACGCAGTTTTCTGCAAAACCGCACGATATGCATGCAAATGGTGCTTTTGGCAGAACGCGCACGTGGATTTCTACCAAACGACGTGAAAAGCATGCCGATGCTGCTCTTTTTAGCACCCGCACATGGATTTGTGCCAAAACGCGTTTTAAGCATGCACATGCATCTTTTGGTAGACGCGGACGCAGTTTTCGGCAAAACCACACGATATGCATGCAAATGGTGCTTTTGGCAGAACGCGCGCGTGGATTTCTACCAAACGACGTGAAAAGCCTGCCGATGCTGCTCTTTTTAGCACCGCACATGGATTTGTGCTAAAACGCGTGTTAAGCATGCACATGCATCTTTTGGTAGACGCGGACGCAGTTTTCTGCAAAACCACACGATATGCATGCAAATGGTGCTTTTGGCAGAACGCGCACGTGGATTTCTACCAAACGACGTGAAAAGCATGCCGATGCTGCTCTTTTTAGCACCCGCACGTGGATTTGTGCCAAAACGCGTTTTAAGCATGCACATGCATCTTTTGGTAGACGCGGACGCAGTTTTCTGCAATACCACACGATATGCATGCAAATGGTGCTTTTGGCAGAACGCGCACGTGGATTTCTACCAAACGACGTGAAAAGCATGCCGATGCTGCTCTTTTTAGCACCCGCACATGGATTTGTGCCAAAACGCGTTTTAAGCATGCACATGCATCTTTTGGTAGACGCGGACGCAGTTTTCTGCAAAACCACACGATATGCATGCAAATGGTGCTTTTGGCAGAACGCGCACGTGGATTTCTACCAAACGACGTGAAAAGCATGCCGATGCTGCTCTTTTTAGCACCCGCACATGGATTTGTGCCAAAACGCGTTTTAAGCATGCACATGCATCTTTTGGTCGACGCGGACGCAGTTTTCTGCAAAACCACACGATATGCATGCAAATGGTGCTTTTGGCAGAACGCGCACGTGGATTTCTACCAAACGACGTGAAAAGCATGCCGATGCTGCTCTTTTTAGCACCCGCACATGGATTTGTGCCAAAACGCGTTTTAAGCATGCACATGCATCTTTTGGTAGACGCGGACGCAGTTTTCTGCAAAACCGCACGATATGGATGCAAATGGTGCTTTTGGCAGAACGCGCACGTGGATTTCTAGCAAACGACGTGAAAAGCATGCCGATGCTGCTCTTTTTAGCACCCGCACATGGATTTGTGCCAAAACGCGTTTTAAGCATGCACATGCATCTTTTGGTAGACGCGGACGCAGTTTTCGGCAAAACCACACGATACGCATGCAAATGGTGCTTTTGGCAGAACGCGCGCGTGGATTTCTACCAAACGACGTGAAAAGCCTGCCGATGCTGCTCTTTTTAGCACCGGCACATGGATTTGTGCCAAAACGCGTGTTAAGCATGCACATGCATCTTTTGCTAGACGCGGACGCAGTTTTCTGCAAAACCACACGATATGCATGCAAATGGTGCTTTTGGCAGAACGCGCACGTGGATTTCTACCAAACGACGTGAAAAGCATGCCGATGCTGCTCTTTTTAGCACCCGCACATGGATTTGTGCCAAAACGCGTTTTAAGCATGCACATGCATCTTTTGGTAGACGCGGACGCAGTTTTCTGCAAAAACACACGATATGCACGCAAATGGTGCTTTTGGCAGAACGCGCGCGTGGATTTCTACCAAACGACGTGAAAAGCCTGCCGATGCTGCTCTTTTTAGCACCGGCACATGGATTTGTGCCAAAACGCGTGTTAAGCATACACATGCACCTTTTGGTAGACGCGGACGCAGTTTTCTGCAAAACCACACGATATGCATGCAAATGGTGCTTTTGGCAGAACGCGCACGTGGATTTCTACCAAACGACGTGAAAAGCCTGCCGATGCTGCTCTTTTTAGCACCGGCACATGGATTTGTGCCAAAACGCGTGTTAAGCATGCACATGCATCTTTTGGTAGACGCGGACGCAGTTTTCTGCAAAACCACACGATATGCATGCAAATGGTGCTTTTGGCAGAACGCGCACGTGGATTTCTACCAAACGACGTGAAAAGCATGCCGATGCTGCTCTTTTTAGCACCCGCACATGGATTTGTGCCAAAACGCGTTTTAAGCATGCACATGCATCTTTTGGTAGACGCGGACGCAGTTTTCTGCAATACCACACGATATGCATGCTATGCATGCAAATGGTGCTTTTGGCAGAACGCGCACGTGGATTTCTACCAAACGACGTGAAAAGCATGCCGATGCTGCTCTTTTTAGCACCCGCACATGGATTTGTGCCAAAACGCGTTTTAAGCATGCACATGCATCTTTTGGTAGACGCGGACGCAGTTTTCGGCAAAACCACACGACATGCATGCAAATGGTGCTTTTGGCAGAACGCGCGCGTGGATTTCTACCAAACGATGTGAAAAGCCTGCCGATGCTGCTCTTTTTAGCACCGGCACATGGGTTTGTGCCAAAACGCGTGTTAAGCATGCACATGCATCTTTTGGTAGACGCGGACGCAGTTTTCTGCAAAACCGCACGATATGCATGCAAATGGTGCTTTTGGCAGAACGCGCACGTGGATTTCTACCAAACGACGTGAAAAGCATGCCGATGCTGCTCTTTTTAGCACCCGCACATGGATTTGTGCCAAAACGCGTTTTAAGCATGCACATGCATCTTTTGGTAGACGCGGACGCAGTTTTCGGCAAAACCACACGATATGCATGCAAATGGTGCTTTTGGCAGAACGCGCGCGTGGATTTCTACCAAACGACGTGAAAAGCCTGCCGATGCTGCTCTTTTTAGCACCGCACATGGATTTGTGCTAAAACGCGTGTTAAGCATGCACATGCATCTTTTGGTAGACGCGGACGCAGTTTTCTGCAAAACCACACGATATGCATGCAAATGGTGCTTTTGGCAGAACGCGCACGTGGATTTCTACCAAACGACGTGAAAAGCATGCCGATGCTGCTCTTTTTAGCACCCGCACATGGATTTGTGCCAAAACGCGTTTTAAGCATGCACATGCATCTTTTGGTAGACGCGGACGCAGTTTTCTGCAAAACCGCACGATATGGATGCAAATGGTGCTTTTGGCAGAACGCGCACGTGGATTTCTAGCAAACGACGTGAAAAGCATGCCGATGCTGCTCTTTTTAGCACCCGCACATGGATTTGTGCCAAAACGCGTTTTAAGCATGCACATGCATCTTTTGGTAGACGCGGACGCAGTTTTCGGCAAAACCACACGATACGCATGCAAATGGTGCTTTTGGCAGAACGCGCGCGTGGATTTCTACCAAACGACGTGAAAAGCCTGCCGATGCTGCTCTTTTTAGCACCGGCACATGGATTTGTGCCAAAACGCGTGTTAAGCATGCACATGCATCTTTTGCTAGACGCGGACGCAGTTTTCTGCAAAACCACACGATATGCATGCAAATGGTGCTTTTGGCAGAACGCGCACGTGGATTTCTACCAAACGACGTGAAAAGCATGCCGATGCTGCTCTTTTTAGCACCCGCACATGGATTTGTGCCAAAACGCGTTTTAAGCATGCACATGCATCTTTTGGTAGACGCGGACGCAGTTTTCTGCAAAAACACACGATATGCACGCAAATGGTGCTTTTGGCAGAACGCGCGCGTGGATTTCTACCAAACGACGTGAAAAGCCTGCCGATGCTGCTCTTTTTAGCACCGGCACATGGATTTGTGCCAAAACGCGTGTTAAGCATGCACATGCACCTTTTGGTAGACGCGGACGCAGTTTTCTGCAAAACCACACGATATGCATGCAAATGGTGCTTTTGGCAGAACGCGCACGTGGATTTCTACCAAACGACGTGAAAAGCCTGCCGATGCTGCTCTTTTTAGCACCGGCACATGGATTTGTGCCAAAACGCGTGTTAAGCATGCACATGCATCTTTTGGTAGACGCGGACGCAGTTTTCTGCAAAACCACACGATATGCATGCAAATGGTGCTTTTGGCAGAACGCGCACGTGGATTTCTACCAAACGACGTGAAAAGCATGCCGATGCTGCTCTTTTTAGCACCCGCACATGGATTTGTGCCAAAACGCGTTTTAAGCATGCACATGCATCTTTTGGTAGACGCGGACGCAGTTTTCTGCAATACCACACGATATGCATGCAAATGGTGCTTTTGGCAGAACGCGCACGTGGATTTCTACCAAACGACGTGAAAAGCATGCCGATGCTGCTCTTTTTAGCACCCGCACATGGATTTGTGCCAAAACGCGTTTTAAGCATGCACATGCATCTTTTGGTAGACGCGGACGCAGTTTTCGGCAAAACCACACGACATGCATGCAAATGGTGCTTTTGGCAGAACGCGCGCGTGGATTTCTACCAAACGATGTGAAAAGCCTGCCGATGCTGCTCTTTTTAGCACCGGCACATGGGTTTGTGCCAAAACGCGTGTTAAGCATGCACATGCATCTTTTGGTAGACGCGGACGCAGTTTTCTGCAAAACCGCACGATATGCATGCAAATGGTGCTTTTGGCAGAACGCGCACGTGGATTTCTACCAAACGGCGTGAAAAGCATGCCGATGCTGCTCTTTTTAGCACCCGCACATGGATTTGTGCCAAAACGCGTTTTAAGCATGCACATGCATCTTTTGGTAGACGCGGACGCAGTTTTCGGCAAAACCACACGATATGCATGCAAATGGTGCTTTTGGCAGAACGCGCGCGTGGATTTCTACCAAACGACGTGAAAAGCCTGCCGATGCTGCTCTTTTTAGCACCGCACATGGATTTGTGCTAAAACGCGTGTTAAGCATGCACATGCATCTTTTGGTAGACGCGGACGCAGTTTTCTGCAAAACCACACGATATGCATGCAAATGGTGCTTTTGGCAGAACGCGCACGTGGATTTCTACCAAACGACGTGAAAAGCATGCCGATGCTGCTCTTTTTAGCACCCGCACATGGATTTGTGCCAAAACGCGTTTTAAGCATGCACATGCATCTTTTGGTAGACGCGGACGCAGTTTTCTGCAATACCACACGATATGCATGCAAATGGTGCTTTTGGCAGAACGCGCACGTGGATTTCTACCAAACGACGTGAAAAGCATGCCGATGCTGCTCTTTTTAGCACCCGCACATGGATTTGTGCCAAAACGCGTTTTAAGCATGCACATGCATCTTTTGGTAGACGCGGACGCAGTTTTCGGCAAAACCACACGATATGCATGCAAATGGTGCTTTTGGCAGAACGCGCGCGTGGATTTCTACCAAACGACGTGAAAAGCCTGCCGATGCTGCTCTTTTTAGCACCGGCACATGGGTTTGTGCCAAAACGCGTGTTAAGCATGCACATGCATCTTTTGGTAGACGCGGACGCAGTTTTCTGCAAAACCACACGATATGCATGCAAATGGTGCTTTTGGCAGAACGCGCACGTGGATTTCTACCAAACGACGTGAAAAGCATGCCGATGCTGCTCTTTTTAGCACCCGCACATGGATTTGTGCCAAAACGCGTTTTAAGCATGCACATGCATCTTTTGGTAGACGCGGACGCAGTTTTCTGCAATACCACACGATATGCATGCAAATGGTGCTTTTGGCAGAACGCGCACGTGGATTTCTACCAAACGACGTGAAAAGCATGCCGATGCTGCTCTTTTTAGCACCCGCACATGGATTTGTGCCAAAACGCGTTTTAAGCATGCACATGCATCTTTTGGTAGACGCGGACGCAGTTTTCGGCAAAACCACACGATATGCATGCAAATGGTGCTTTTGGCAGAACGCGCGCGTGGATTTCTACCAAACGACGTGAAAAGCCTGCCGATGCTGCTCTTTTTAGCACCGGCCATGGGTTTGTGCCAAAACGCGTGTTAAGCATGCACATGCATCTTTTGGTAGACGCGGACGCAGTTTTCTGCAAAACCACACGATATGCATGCAAATGGTGCTTTTGGCAGAACGCGCACGTGGATTTCTACCAAACGACGTGAAAAGCATGCCGATGCTGCTCTTTTTAGCACCCGCACATGGATTTGTGCCAAAACGCGTTTTAAGCATGCACATGCATCTTTTGGTAGACGCGGACGCAGTTTTCTGCAAAACCACACGATATGCATGCAAATGGTGCTTTTGGCAGAACGCGCACGTGGATTTCTACCAAACGACGTGAAAAGCATGCCGATGCTGCTCTTTTTAGCACCTGCACATGGATTTGTGCCAAAACGCGTTTTAAGCATGCACATGCATCTTTTGGTAGACGCGGACGCAGTTTTCTGCAAAACCGCACGATATGCATGCAAATGGTGCTTTTGGCAGAACGCGCACGTGGATTTCTACCAAACGACGTGAAAAGCATGCCGATGCTGCTCTTTTTAGCACCCGCACATGGATTTGTGCCAAAACGCGTTTTAAGCATGCACATGCATCTTTTGGTAGACGCGGACGCAGTTTTCTGCAAAACCACACGATATGCATGCAAATGGTGCTTTTGGCAGAACGCGCACGTGGATTTCTACCAAACGACGTGAAAAGCATGCCGATGCTGCTCTTTTTAGCACCCGCACATGGATTTGTGCCAAAACGCGTTTTAAGCATGCACATGCATCTTTTGGTAGACGCGGACGCAGTTTTCTGCAAAACCGCACGATATGCATGCAAATGGTGCTTTTGGCAGAACGCGCACGTGGATTTCTACCAAACGACGTGAAAAGCATGCCGATGCTGCTCTTTTTAGCACCCGCACATGGATTTGTGCCAAAACGCGTTTTAAGCATGCGCATGCATCTTTTGGTAGACGCGGACGCAGTTTTCTGCAATACCACACGATATGCATGCAAATGGTGCTTTTGGCAGAACGCGCACGTGGATTTCTACCAAACGACGTGAAAAGCATGCCGATGCTGCTCTTTTTAGCACCCGCACATGGATTTGTGCCAAAACGCGTTTTAAGCATGCACATGCATCTTTTGGTAGACGCGGACGCAGTTTTCTGCAAAACCGCACGATATGCATGCAAATGGTGCTTTTGGCAGAACGCGCACGTGGATTTCTACCAAACGACGTGAAAAGCATGCCGATGCTGCTCTTTTTAGCACCCGCACATGGATTTGTGCCAAAACGCGTTTTAAGCATGCACATGCATCTTTTGGTAGACGCGGACGCAGTTTTCGGCAAAACCACACGATATGCATGCAAATGGTGCTTTTGGCAGAACGCGCGCGTGGATTTCTACCAAACGACGTGAAAAGCCTGCCGATGCTGCTCTTTTTAGCACCGCACATGGATTTGTGCCAAAACGCGTGTTAAGCATGCACATGCATCTTTTGGTAGACGCGGACGCAGTTTTCTGCAAAACCACACGATATGCATGCAAATGGTGCTTTTGGCAGAACGCGCACGTGGATTTCTACCAAACGACGTGAAAAGCATGCCGATGCTGCTCTTTTTAGCACCCGCACATGGATTTGTGCCAAAACGCGTTTTAAGCATGCACATGCATCTTTTGGTAGACGCGGACGCAGTTTTCTGCAATACCACACGATATGCATGCAAATGGTGCTTTTGGCAGAACGCGCACGTGGATTTCTACCAAACGACGTGAAAAGCATGCCGATGCTGCTCTATTTAGCACCCGCACATGGATTTGTGCCAAAACGCGTTTTAAGCATGCACATGCATCTTTTGGTAGACGCGGACGCAGTTTTCGGCAAAACCACACGATATGCATGCAAATGGTGCTTTTGGCAGAACGCGCGCGTGGATTTCTACCAAACGACGTGAAAAGCCTGCCGATGCTGCTCTTTTTAGCACCGGCACATGGGTTTGTGCCCAAACGCGTGTTAAGCATGCACATGCATCTTTTGGTAGACGCGGACGCAGTTTTCTGCAAAACCACACGATATGCATGCAAATGGTGCTTTTGGCAGAACGCGCACGTGGATTTCTACCAAACGACGTGAAAAGCATGCCGATGCTGCTCTTTTTAGCACCCGCACATGGATTTGTGCCAAAACGCGTTTTAAGCATGCACATGCATCTTTTGGTAGACGCGGACGCAGTTTTCTGCAAAACCACACGATATGCATGCAAATGGTGCTTTTGGCAGAACGCGCACGTGGATTTCTACCAAACGACGTGAAAAGCATGCCGATGCTGCTCTTTTTAGCACCTGCACATGGATTTGTGCCAAAACGCGTTTTAAGCATGCACATGCATCTTTTGGTAGACGCGGACGCAGTTTTCTGCAAAACCGCACGATATGCATGCAAATGGTGCTTTTGGCAGAACGCGCACGTGGATTTCTACCAAACGACGTGAAAAGCTTGCCGATGCTGCTCTTTTTAGCACCTGCACATGGATTTGTGCCAAAACGCGTTTTAAGCATGCACATGCATCTTTTGGTAGACGCGGACGCAGTTTTCTGCAAAACCGCACGATATGCATGCAAATGGTGCTTTTGGCAGAACGCGCACGTGGATTTCTACCAAACGACGTGAAAAGCATGCCGATGCTGCTCTTTTTAGCACCCGCACATGGATTTGTGCCAAAACGCGTTTTAAGCATGCACATGCATCTTTTGGTAGACGCGGACGCAGTTTTCTGCAAAACCACACGATATGCATGCAAATGGTGCTTTTGGCAGAACGCGCACGTGGATTTCTACCAAACGACGTGAAAAGCATGCCGATGCTGCTCTTTTTAGCACCCGCACATGGATTTGTGCCAAAACGCGTTTTAAGCATGCACATGCATCTTTTGGTAGACGCGGACGCAGTTTTCTGCAAAACCGCACGATATGCATGCAAATGGTGCTTTTGGCAGAACGCGCACGTGGATTTCTACCAAACGACGTGAAAAGCATGCCGATGCTGCTCTTTTTAGCACCCGCACATGGATTTGTGCCAAAACGCGTTTTAAGCATGCGCATGCATCTTTTGGTAGACGCGGACGCAGTTTTCTGCAATACCACACGATATGCATGCAAATGGTGCTTTTGGCAGAACGCGCACGTGGATTTCTACCAAACGACGTGAAAAGCATGCCGATGCTGCTCTTTTTAGCACCCGCACATGGATTTGTGCCAAAACGCGTTTTAAGCATGCACATGCATCTTTTGGTAGACGCGGACGCAGTTTTCTGCAAAACCGCACGATATGCATGCAAATGGTGCTTTTGGCAGAACGCGCACGTGGATTTCTACCAAACGACGTGAAAAGCATGCCGATGCTGCTCTTTTTAGCACCCGCACATGGATTTGTGCCAAAACGCGTTTTAAGCATGCACATGCATCTTTTGGTAGACGCGGACGCAGTTTTCGGCAAAACCACACGATATGCATGCAAATGGTGCTTTTGGCAGAACGCGCGCGTGGATTTCTACCAAACGACGTGAAAAGCCTGCCGATGCTGCTCTTTTTAGCACCGCACATGGATTTGTGCCAAAACGCGTGTTAAGCATGCACATGCATCTTTTGGTAGACGCGGACGCAGTTTTCTGCAAAACCACACGATATGCATGCAAATGGTGCTTTTGGCAGAACGCGCACGTGGATTTCTACCAAACGACGTGAAAAGCATGCCGATGCTGCTCTTTTTAGCACCCGCACATGGATTTGTGCCAAAACGCGTTTTAAGCATGCACATGCATCTTTTGGTAGACGCGGACGCAGTTTTCTGCAATACCACACGATATGCATGCAAATGGTGCTTTTGGCAGAACGCGCACGTGGATTTCTACCAAACGACGTGAAAAGCATGCCGATGCTGCTCTATTTAGCACCCGCACATGGATTTGTGCCAAAACGCGTTTTAAGCATGCACATGCATCTTTTGGTAGACGCGGACGCAGTTTTCGGCAAAACCACACGATATGCATGCAAATGGTGCTTTTGGCAGAACGCGCGCGTGGATTTCTACCAAACGACGTGAAAAGCCTGCCGATGCTGCTCTTTTTAGCACCGGCACATGGGTTTGTGCCCAAACGCGTGTTAAGCATGCACATGCATCTTTTGGTAGACGCGGACGCAGTTTTCTGCAAAACCACACGATATGCATGCAAATGGTGCTTTTGGCAGAACGCGCACGTGGATTTCTACCAAACGACGTGAAAAGCATGCCGATGCTGCTCTTTTTAGCACCCGCACATGGATTTGTGCCAAAACGCGTTTTAAGCATGCACATGCATCTTTTGGTAGACGCGGACGCAGTTTTCTGCAAAACCACACGATATGCATGCAAATGGTGCTTTTGGCAGAACGCGCACGTGGATTTCTACCAAACGACGTGAAAAGCATGCCGATGCTGCTCTTTTTAGCACCTGCACATGGATTTGTGCCAAAACGCGTTTTAAGCATGCACATGCATCTTTTGGTAGACGCGGACGCAGTTTTCTGCAAAACCGCACGATATGCATGCAAATGGTGCTTTTGGCAGAACGCGCACGTGGATTTCTACCAAACGACGTGAAAAGCTTGCCGATGCTGCTCTTTTTAGCACCCGCACATGGATTTGTGCCAAAACGCGTTTTAAGCATGCACATGCATCTTTTGGTAGACGCGGACGCAGTTTTCTGCAAAACCACACGATATGCATGCAAATGGTGCTTTTGGCAGAACGCGCACGTGGATTTCTACCAAACGACGTGAAAAGCATGCCGATGCTGCTCTTTTTAGCACCCGCACATGGATTTGTGCCAAAACGCGTTTTAAGCATGCACATGCATCTTTTGGTAGACGCGGACGCAGTTTTCTGCAAAACCGCACGATATGCATGCAAATGGTGCTTTTGGCAGAACGCGCACGTGGATTTCTACCAAACGACGTGAAAAGCATGCCGATGCTGCTCTTTTTAGCACCGGCACATGGATTTGTGCCAAAACGCGTGTTAAGCATGCACATGCATCTTTTGGTAGACGCGGACGCAGTTTTCTGCAAAACCACACGATATGCATGCAAATGGTGCTTTTGGCAGAACGCGCACGTGGATTTCTACCAAACGACGTGAAAAGCATGCCGATGCTGCTCTTTTTAGCACCCGCACATGGATTTGTGCCAAAACGCGTTTTAAGCATGCACATGCATCTTTTGGTAGACGCGGACGCAGTTTTCTGCAAAACCGCACGATATGCATGCAAATGGTGCTTTTGGCAGAACGCGCACGTGGATTTCTACCAAACGACGTGAAAAGCATGCCGATGCTGCTCTTATTAGCACCCGCACATGGATTTGTGCCAAAACGCGTTTTAAGCATGCACATGCATCTTTTGGTAGACGCGGACGCAGTTTTCGGCAAAACCACACGATATGCATGCAAATGGTGCTTTTGGCAGAACGCGCGCGTGGATTTCTACCAAACGACGTGAAAAGCCTGCCGATGCTGTTCTTTTTAGCACCGCACATGGATTTGTGCCAAAACGCGTGTTAAGCATGCACATGCATCTTTTGGTAGACGCGGACGCAGTTTTCTGCAAAACCACACGATATGCATGCAAATGGTGCTTTCGGCAGAACGCGCACGTGGATTTCTACCAAACGACGTGAAAAGCATGCCGATGCTGCTCTTTTTAGCACCCGCACATGGATTTGTGCCAAAACGCGTTTTAAGCATGCACATGCATCTTTTGGTAGACGCGGACGCAGTTTTCTGCAATACCACACGATATGCATGCAAATGGTGCTTTTGGCAGAACGCGCACGTGGATTTCTACCAAACAACGTGAAAAGCATGCCGATGCTGCTCTTTTTAGCACCCTACATGGATTTGTGCCAAAACGCGTTTTAAGCATGCACATGCATCTTTTGGTAGACGCGAACGCAGTTTTCGGCAAAACCACACGATATGCATGCAAATGGTGCTTTTGGCAGAACGCGCGCGTGGATTTCTACCAAACGACGTGAAAAGCCTGCCGATGCTGCTCTTTTTAGCACCGGCACATGGGTTTGTGCCCAAACGCGTGTTAAGCATGCACATGCATCTTTTGGTAGACGCGGACGCAGTTTTCTGCAAAACCACACGATATGCATGCAAATGGTGCTTTTGGCAGAACGCGCACGTGGAATTCTACCAAACGACGTGAAAAGCATGCCGATGCTGCTCTTTTTAGCACCCGCACATGGATTTGTGCCAAAACGCGTTTTAAGCATGCACATGCATCTTTTGGTAGACGCGGACGCAGTTTTCTGCAAAACCACACGATATGCATGCAAATGGTGCTTTTGGCAGAACGCGCACGTGGATTTCTAACAAACGACGTGAAAAGCATGCCGATGCTGCTCTTTTTAGCACCTGCACATGGATTTGTGCCAAAACGCGTTTTAAGCATGCACATGCATCTTTTGGTAGACGCGGACGCAGTTTTCTGCAAAACCGCACGATATGCATGCAAATGGTGCTTTTGGCAGAACGCGCACGTGGATTTCTACCAAACGACGTGAAAAGCATGCCGATGCTGCTCTTTTTAGCACCGGCACATGGATTTGTGCCAAAACGCGTTTTAAGCATGCACATGCATCTTTTGGTAGACGCGGACGCAGTTTTCTGCAAAACCACACGATATGCATGCAAATGGTGCTTTTGGCAGAACGCGCACGTGGATTTCTACCAAACGACGTGAAAAGCATGCCGATGCTGCTCTTTTTAGCATCCGCACATGGATTTGTGCCAAAACGCGTTTTAAGCATGCACATGCATATTTTGGTAGACGCGGACGCAGTTTTCTGCAAAACCGCACGATATGCGTGCAAATGGTGCTTTTGGCAGAACGCGCACGTGGATTTCTACCAAACGACGTGAAAAGCATGCCGATGCTGCTCTTTTTAGCACCGGCACATGGATTTGTGCCAAAACGCGTGTTAAGCATGCACATGCATCTTTTGGTAGACGCGGACGCAGTTTTCTGCAAAACCACACGATATGCATGCAAATGGTGCTTTTGGCAGAACGCGCACGTGGATTTCTACCAAACGACGTGAAAAGCATGCCGATGCTGCTCTTTTTAGCACCCGCACATGGATTTGTGCCAAAACGCGTGTTAAGCATGCACATGCATCTTTTGGTAGACGCGGACGCAGTTTTCTGCAAAACCACACGATATGCATGCAAATGGTGCTTTTGGCAGAACGCGCACGTGGATTTCTACCAAACGACGTGAAAAGCATGCCGATGCTGCTCTTTTTAGCACCCGCACATGGATTTGTGCCAAAACGCCTTTTAAGCATGCACATGCATCTTTTGGTAGACGCGGACGCAGTTTTCTGCAAAACCACACGATATGCATGCAAATGGTGCTTTTGGCAGAACGCGCACGCGGATTTCTACCAAACGACGTGAAAAGCATGCCGATGCTGCTCTTTTTAGCACCCGCACATGGATTTGTGCCAAAACGCGTTTTAAGCATGCACATGCATCTTTTGGTAGACGCGGACGCAGTTTTCGGCAAAACCACACGATATGCATGCAAATGGTGCTTTTGGCAGAACGCGCACGTGGATTTCTACCAAACGACGTGAAAAGCATGCCGATGCTGCTCTTTTTAGCACCCGCACATGGATTTGTGCCAAAACGCGTTTTAAGCATGCACATGCATCTTTTGGTAGACGCGGACGCAGGTTTCTGCAAAACCACACGATATGCATGCAAATGGTGCTTTTGGCAGAACGCGCACGTGGATTTCTACCAAACGACGTGAAAAGCATGCCGATGCTGCTCTTTTTAGCACCCGCACATGGATTTGTGCCAAAACACGTTTTAAGCATGCACATGCATCTTTTGGTAGACGCGGACGCAGTTTTCAGCAAAACCACACGATATGCATGCAAATGGTGCTTTTGGCAGAACGCGCGCGTGGATTTCTACCAAACGACGTGAAAAGCCTGCCGATGCTGCTCTTTTTAGCACCGGCACATGGATTTGTGCCAAAACGCGTGTTAAGCATGCACATGCATCTTTTGGTAGACGCGGATGCAGTTTTCTGCAAAACCACACGATATGCATGCAAATGGTGCTTTTGGCAGAACGCGCACGTGGATTTCTACCAAACGACGTGAAAAGCATGCCGATGCTGCTCTTTTTAGCACCCGCACATGGATTTGTGCCAAAACGCCTTTTAAGCATGCACATGAATCTTTTGGTAGACGCGGACGCAGTTTTCTGCAAAACCACACGATATGCATGCAAATGGTGCTTTTGGCAGAACGCGCACGTGGATTTCTACCAAACGACGTGAAAAGCATGCCGATGCTGCTCTTTTTAGCACCCGCACATGGATTTGTGCCAAAACGCGTTTTAAGCATGCACATGCATCTTTTGGTAGACGCGGACGCAGTTTTCTGCAAAACCGCACGATATGCATGCAAATGGTGCTTTTGGCAGAACGCGCACGCGGATTTCTACCAAACGACGTGAAAAGCATGCCGATGCTGCTCTTTTTAGCACCCGCACATGGATTTGAGCCAAAACGCGTTTTAAGCATGCACATGCATCTTTTGGTAGACGCGGACGCAGTTTTCTGCAAAACCACACGATATGCACGCAAATGGTGCTTTTGGCAGAACGCGCGCGTGGATTTCTACCAAACGACGTGAAAAGCCTGCCGATGCTGCTCTTTTTAGCACCGGCACATGGATTTGTGCCAAAACGCGTGTTAAGCATGCACATGCATCTTTTGGTAGACGCGGACGCAGTTTTCTGCAAAACCACACGATATGCATGCAAATGGTGCTTTTGGCAGAACGCGCACGTGGATTTCTACCAAACGACGTGAAAAGCATGCCGATGCTGCTCTTTTTAGCACCCGCACATGGATTTGTGCCAAAACGCGTTTTAAGCATGCACATGCATCTTTTGGTAGACGCGGACGCAGGTTTCTGCAAAACCACACGATATGCATGCAAATGGTGCTTTTGGCAGAACGCGCACGTGGATTTCTACCAAACGACGTGAAAAGCATGCCGATGCTGCTCTTTTTAGCACCCGCACATGGATTTGTGCCAAAACACGTTTTAAGCATGCACATGCATCTTTTGGTAGACGCGGACGCAGTTTTCGGCAAAACCACACGATATGCATGCAAATGGTGCTTTTGGCAGAACGCGCGCGTGGATTTCTACCAAACGACGTGAAAAGCCTGCCGATGCTGCTCTTTTTAGCACCGGCACATGGATTTGTGCCAAAACGCGTGTTAAGCATGCACATGCATCTTTTGGTAGACGCGGACGCAGTTTTCTGCAAAACCACACGATATGCATGCAAATGGTGCTTTTGGCAGAACGCGCACGTGGATTTCTACCAAACGACGTGAAAAGCATGCCGATGCTGCTCTTTTTAGCACCCGCACATGGATTTGTGCCAAAACGCCTTTTAAGCATGCACATGAATCTTTTGGTAGACGCGGACGCAGTTTTCTGCAAAACCACACGATATGCATGCAAATGGTGCTTTTGGCAGAACGCGCACGTGGATTTCTACCAAACGACGTGAAAAGCATGCCGATGCTGCTCTTTTTAGCACCCGCACATGGATTTGTGCCAAAACGCGTTTTAAGCATGCACATGCATCTTTTGGTAGACGCGGACGCAGTTTTCTGCAAAACCGCACGATATGCATGCAAATGGTGCTTTTGGCAGAACGCGCACGCGGATTTCTACCAAACGACGTGAAAAGCATGCCGATGCTGCTCTTTTTAGCACCCGCACATGGATTTGTGCCAAAACGCGTTTTAAGCATGCACATGCATCTTTTGGTAGACGCGGACGCAGTTTTCGGCAAAACCACACGATATGCATGCAAATGGTGCTTTTGGCAGAACGCGCGCGTGGATTTCTACCAAACGACGTGAAAAGCATGCCGATGCTGCTCTTTTTAGCACCCGCACATGGATTTGTGCCAAAACGCGTTTTAAGCATGCACATGCATCTTTTGGTAGACGCGGACGCAGTTTTCTGCAAAACCACACGATATGCATGCAAATGGTGCTTTTGGCAGAACGCGCACGTGGATTTCTACCAAACGACGTGAAAAGCATGCCGATGCTGCTCTTTTTAGCACCCGCACATGGATTTGTGCCAAAACGCGTTTTAAGCATGCACATGCATCTTTTGGTAGACGCGGACGCAGTTTTCTGCAAAACCGCACGATATGCATGCAAATGGTGCTTTTGGCAGAACGCGCACGTGGATTTCTACCAAACGACGTGAAAAGCATGCCGATGCTGCTCTCTTTAGTACCCGCACATGGATTTGTGCCAAAACGCGTTTCAAGCATGCACATGCATCTTTTGGTAGACGCGGACGCAGTTTTCGGCAAAACCACACGATATGCATGCAAATGGTGCTTTTGGCAGAACGCGCGGGTGGATTTCTACCAAACGACGTGAAAAGCCTGCCGATGCTGCTCTTTTTAGCACCGGCACATAGATTTGTGCCAAAACGCGTGTTAAGCATGCACATGCATCTTTTGGTAGACGCGGACGCAGTTTTCTGCAAAACCACACGATATGCATGCAAATGGTGCTTTTGGCAGAACGCGCACGTGGATTTCTACCAAACGACGTGAAAAGCATGCCGATGCTGCTCTTTTTAGCACCCGCACATGGATTTGTGCCAAAACGCGTTTTAAGCATGCACATGCATCTTTTGGTAGACGCGGACGCAGTTTTCTGCAAAACCGCACGATATGCATGCAAATGGTGCTTTTGGCAGAACGCGCACGTGGATTTCCACCAAACGACGTGAAAAGCATGCCGATGCTGCTGTTTTTAGCACCGGCACATGGATTTGTGCCAAAACGCGTTTTAAGCATGCACATGCATCTTTTGGTAGACGCGGACGCAGTTTTCGGCAAAACCACACGATATGCATGCAAATGGTGCTTTTGGCAGAACGCGCGGGTGGATTTCTACCAAACGACGTGAAAAGCCTGCCGATGCTGCTCTTTTTAGCACCGGCACATGGATTTGTGCCAAAACGCGTGTTAAGCATGCACATGCATCTTTTGGTAGACGCGGACGCAGTTTTCTGCAAAACCACACGATATGCATGCAAATGGTGCTTTTGGCAGAACGCGCACGTGGATTTCTACCAAACGACGTGAAAAGCATGCCGATGCTGCTCTTTTTAGCACCCGCACATGGATTTGTGCCAAAACGCGTTTTAAGCATGCACATGCATCTTTTGGTAGACGCGGACGCAGTTTTCTGCAAAACCGCACGATATGCATGCAAATGGTGCTTTTGGCAGAACGCGCACGTGGATTTCTACCAAACGACGTGAAAAGCATGCCGATGCTGCTCTTTTTAGCACCGGCACATGGATTTGTGCCAAAACGCGTTTTAAGCATGCACATGCATCTTTTGGTAGACGCGGACGCAGTTTTCTGCAATACCACACGATATGCATGCAAATGGTGCTTTTGGCAGAACGCGCACGTGGATTTCTACCAAACGACGTGAAAAGCATGCCGATGCTGCTCTTTTTAGCACCCGCACATGGATTTGTGCCAAAACGCGTTTTAAGCATGCACATGCATCTTTTGGTAGACGCGGACGCAGTTTTCCGCAAAACCACACGATATGCATGCAAATGGTGCTTTTGGCAGAACGCGCGCGTGGATTTCTACCAAACAACGTGAAAAGCCTGCCGATGCTGCTCTTTTTAGCACCGGCACATGGGTTTGTGCCAAAACGCGTGTTAAGCATGCACTTTCATCTTTTGGTAGACGCGGACGCAGTTTTCTGCAAAACCACACGATATGCATGCAAATGGTGCTTTTGGCAGAACGCGCACGTGGATTTCTACCAAACGACGTGAAAAGCATGCCGATGCTGCTCTTTTTAGCACCTGCACATGGATTTGTGCCAAAACGCGTTTTAAGCATGCACATGCATCTTTTGGTAGACGCGGACGCAGTTTTCGGCAAAACCACACGATATGCATGCAAATGGTGCTTTTGGCAGAACGCGCGCGTGGATTTCTACCAAACGACGTGAAAAGCATGCCGATGCTGCTCTTTTTAGCACCCGCACATGGATTTGTGCCAAAACGCGTTTTAAGCATGCACATGCATCTTTTGGTAGACGCGGACGCAGTTTTCGGCAAAACCACACGATAAGCATGCAAATGGTGCTTTTGGCAGAACGCGCGCGTGGATTTCTACCAAACGACGTGAAAAGCATGCCGATGCTGCTCTTTTTAGCACCCGCACATGGATTTGTGCCAAAACGCGTTTTAAGCATGCACAAGCATCTTTTGGTAGACGCGGACGCAGTTTTCGGCAAAACCACACGATATGCATGCAAATGGTGCTTTTGGCAGAACGCGCGCGTGGATTTCTACCAAACGACGTGAAAAGCATGCCGATGCTGCTCTTTTTAGCACCCGAACATGGATTTGTGCCAAAACGCGTGTTAAGCATGCACATGCATCTTTTGGTAGACGCGGACGCACTTTTCTGCAAAACCACACGATATGCATGCAAATGGTGCTTTTGGCAGAACGCGCACGTGGATTTCTACCAAACGACGTGAAAAGCATGCCGATGCTGCTCTTTTTAGCACCCGCACATGGATTTGTGCCAAAACGCGTTTTAAGCATGCACATGCATCTTTTGGTAGACGCGGACGCAGTTTTCTGCAAAACCACACGATATGCATGCAAATGGTGCTTTTGGCAGAATGCGCACGTGGATTTCTACCAAACAACGTGAAAAGCATGCCGATGCTGCTCTTTTTAGCACCCGCACATGGATTTGTGCCAAAACGCGTTTTAAGCATGCACATGCATATTTTGGTAGACGCGGACGCAGTTTTCGGCAAAACCACACGATATGCATGCAAATGGTGCTTTTGGCAGAACGCGCGGGTGGATTTCTACCAAACGACGTGAAAAGCCTGCCGATGCTGCTCTTTTTAGCACCGGCACATAGATTTGTGCCAAAACGCGTGTTAAGCATGCACATGCATCTTTTGGTAGACGCGGACGCAGTTTTCTGCAAAACCACACGATATGCATGCAAATGGTGCTTTTGGCAGAACGCGCACGTGGATTTCTACCAAACGACGTGAAAAGCATGCCGATGCTGCTCTTTTTAGCACCCGCACATGGATTTGTGCCAAAACGCGTTTTAAGCATGCACATGCATCTTTTGGTAGACGCGGACGCAGTTTTCTGCAAAACCGCACGATATGCATGCAAATGGTGCTTTTGGCAGAACGCGCACGTGGATTTCTAACAAACGACGTGAAAAGCATGCCGATGCTGCTGTTTTTAGCACCGGCACATGTATTTGTGCCAAAACGCGTTTTAAGCATGCACATGCATCTTTTGGTAGACGCGGACGCAGTTTTCGGCAAAACCACACGATATGCATGCAAATGGTGCTTTTGGCAGAACGCGCGGGTGGATTTCTACCAAACGACGTGAAAAGCCTGCCGATGCTGCTCTTTTTAGCACCGGCACATGGATTTGTGCCAAAACGCGTGTTAAGCATGCACATGCATCTTTTGGTAGACGCGGACGCAGTTTTCTGCAAAACCACACGATATGCATGCAAATGGTGCTTTTGGCAGAACGCGCACGTGGATTTCTACCAAACGACGTGAAAAGCATGCCGATGCTGCTCTTTTTAGCACCCGCACATGGATTTGTGCCAAAACGCGTTTTAAGCATGCACATGCATCTTTTGGTAGACGCGGACGCAGTTTTCTGCAAAACCGCACGATATGCATGCAAATGGTGCTTTTGGCAGAACGCGCACGTGGATTTCTACCAAACGACGTGAAAAGCATGCCGATGCTGCTCTTTTTAGCACCGGCACATGGATTTGTGCCAAAACGCGTTTTAAGCATGCACATGCATCTTTTGGTAGACGCGGACGCAGTTTTCTGCAATACCACACGATATGCATGCAAATGGTGCTTTTGGCAGAACGCGCACGTGGATTTCTACCAAACGACGTGAAAAGCATGCCGATGCTGCTCTTTTTAGCACCCGCACATGGATTTGTGCCAAAACGCGTTTTAAGCATGCACATGCATCTTTTGGTAGACGCGGACGCAGTTTTCCGCAAAACCACACGATATGCATGCAAATGGTGCTTTTGGCAGAACGCGCGCGTGGATTTCTACCAAACAACGTGAAAAGCCTGCCGATGCTGCTCTTTTTAGCACCGGCACATGGGTTTGTGCCAAAACGCGTGTTAAGCATGCACTTTCATCTTTTGGTAGACGCGGACGCAGTTTTCTGCAAAACCACACGATATGCATGCAAATGGTGCTTTTGGCAGAACGCGCACGTGGATTTCTACCAAACGACGTGAAAAGCATGCCGATGCTGCTCTTTTTAGCACCTGCACATGGATTTGTGCCAAAACGCGTTTTAAGCATGCACATGCATCTTTTGGTAGACGCGGACGCAGTTTTCTGCAAAACCGCACGATATGCATAAAAATGGTGCTTTTGGCAGAACGCGCACGTGGATTTCTACCAAACGACGTGAAAAGCATGCCGATGCTGCTCTTTTTAGCACCCGCACATGGATTTGTGCCAAAACGCGTTTTAAGCATGCACATGCATCTTTTGGTAGACGCGGACGCAGTTTTCTGCAAAACCACACGATATGCATGCAAATGGTGCTTTTGGCAGAACGCGCACGTGGATTTCTACCAAACGACGTGAAAAGCATGCCGATGCTGCTCTTTTTAGCACCCGCACATGGATTTGTGCCAAAACGCGTTTTAAGCATGCACATGCATCTTTTGGTAGACGCGGACGCAGTTTTCTGCAAAACCGCACGATATGCATGCAAATGGTGCTTTTGGCAGAACGCGCACGTGGATTTCTACCAAACGACGTGAAAAGCATGCCGATGCTGCTCTTTTTAGCACCGGCACATGGATTTGTGCCAAAACGCGTGTTAAGCATGCACATGCATCTTTTGGTAGACGCGGACGCAGTTTTCTGCAAAACCACACGATATGCATGCAAATGGTGCTTTTGGCAGAACGCGCACGTGGATTTCTACCAAACGACGTGAAAAGCATGCCGATGCTGCTCTTTTTAGCACCCGCACATGGATTTGTGCCAAAACGCGTTTTAAGCATGCACATGCATCTTTTGGTAGACGCGGACGCAGTTTTCTGCAAAACCGCACGATATGCATGCAAATGGTGCTTTTGGCAGAACGCGCACGTGGATTTCTACCAAACGACGTGAAAAGCATGCCGATGCTGCTCTTTTTAGCACCCGCACATGGATTTGTGCCAAAACGCGTTTTAAGCATGCACATGCATCTTTTGGTAGACGCGGACGCAGTTTTCGGCAAAACCACACGATATGCATGCAAATGGTGCTTTTGGCAGAACGCGCGCGTGGATTTCTACCAAACGACGTGAAAAGCCTGCCGATGCTGCTCTTTTTAGCACCGCACATGGATTTGTGCCAAAACGCGTGTTAAGCATGCACATGCATCTTTTGGTAGACGCGGACGCAGTTTTCTGCAAAACCGCACGATATGCATGCAAATGGTGCTTTTGGCAGAACGCGCGCGTGGATTTCTACCAAACGACGTGAAAAGCCTGCCGATGCTGCTCTTTTTAGCACCGGCACATGGATTTGTGCCAAAACGCGTGTTAAGCATGCACATGCATCTTTTGGTAGACCCGGACGCAGTTTTCTGCAAAACCACACGATATGCATGCAAATGGTGCTTTTGGCAGAACGCGCACGTGGATTTCTACCAAACGACGTGAAAAGCATGCCGATGCTGCTCTTTTTAGCACCCGCACATGGATTTGTGCCAAAACGCCTTTTAAGCATGCACATGCATCTTTTGGTAGACGCGGACGCAGTTTTCTGCAAAACCACACGATATGCATGCAAATGGTGCTTTTGGCAGAACGCGCACGTGGATTTCTACCAAACGACGTGAGAAGCATGCCGATGCTGCTCTTTTTAGCACCCGCACATGGATTTGTGCCAAAACGCGTTTTAAGCATGCACATGCATCTTTTGGTAGACGCGGACGCAGTTTTCTGCAAAACCGCACGATATGCATGCAAATGGTGCTTTTGGCAGAACGCGCACGCGGATTTCTACCAAACGACGTGAAAAGCATGCCGATGCTGCTCTTTTTAGCACCCGCACATGGATTTGTGCCAAAACGCGTTTTAAGCATGCACATGCATCTTTTGGTAGACGCGGACGCAGTTTTCGGCAAAACCACACGATATGCATGCAAATGGTGCTTTTGGCAGAACGCGCGCGTGGATTTCTACCAAACGACGTGAAAAGCATGCCGATGCTGGTCTTTTTAGCACCCGCACATGGATTTGTGCCAAAACGCGTTTTAAGCATGCACATGCATCTTTTGGTAGACGCGGACGCAGTTTTCGGCAAAACCACACGATATGCATGCAAATGGTGCTTTTGGCAGAACGCGCGCGTGGATTTCTACCAAACGACGTGAAAAGCCTGCCGATGCTGCTCTTTTTAGCACCGGCACATGGGTTTGTGCCAAAACGCGTGTTAAGCATGCACATGCATCTTTTGGTAGACGCGGACGCAGTTTTCTGCAAAACCACACGATATGCATGCAAATGGTGCTTTTGGCAGAACGCGCACGTGGATTTCTACCAAACGACGTGAAAAGCATGCCGATGCTGCTCTTTTTAGCACCCGCACATGGATTTGTGCCAAAACGCGTTTTAAGCATGCACATGCGTCTTTTGGTAGACGCGGACGCAGTTTTCTGCAAAACCACACGATATGCATGCAAATGGTGCTTTTGGCAGAACGCGCACGTGGATTTCTACCAAACGACGTGAAAAGCATGCCGATGCTGCTCTTTTTAGCACCCGCACATGGATTTGTGCCAAAACGCGTTTTAAGCATGCACATGCACCTTTTGGTAGACGCGGACGCAGTTTTCTGCAAAACCGCACGATATGCATGCAAATGGTGCTTTTGGCAGAACGCGCACGTGGATTTCTACCAAACGACGTGAAAAGCATGCCGATGCTGCTCTTTTTAGCACCCGCACATGGATTTGTGCCAAAACGCGTTTTAAGCATGCACATGCATCTTTTGGTAGACGCGGACGCAGTTTTCTGCAAAACCACACGATATGCATGCAAATGGTGCTTTTGGCAGAACGCGCACGTGGATTTCTACCAAACGACGTGAGAAGCATGCCGATGCTGCTCTTTTTAGCACCCGCACATGGATTTGTGCCAAAACGCGTTTTAAGCATGCACATGCATCTTTTGGTAGACGCGGACGCAGTTTTCTGCAAAACCGCACGATATGCATGCAAATGGTGCTTTTGGCAGAACGCGCACGTGGATTTCTACCAAACGACGTGAAAAGCATGCCGATGCTGCTCTTTTTAGCACCCGCACATGGATTTGTGCCAAAACGCGTTTTAAGCATGCACATGCATCTTTTGGTAGACGCGGACGCAGTTTTCGGCAAAACCACACGATATGCATGCAAATGGTGCTTTTGGCAGAACGCGCGTGGATTTCTACCAAACGACGTGAAAAGCCTGCCGATGCTGCTCTTTTTAGCACCGCACATGGATTTGTGCCAAAACGCGTGTTAAGCATGCACATGCATCTTTTGGTAGACGCGGACGCAGTTTTCTGCAAAACCGCACGATATGCATGCAAATGGTGCTTTTGGCAGAACGCGCGCGTGGATTTCTACCAAACGACGTGAAAAGCCTGCCGATGCTGCTCTTTTTAGCACCGGCACATGGATTTGTGCCAAAACGCGTGTTAAGCATGCACATGCATCTTTTGGTAGACCCGGACGCAGTTTTCTGCAAAACCACACGATATGCATGCAAATGGTGCTTTTGGCAGAACGCGCACGTGGATTTCTACCAAACGACGTGAAAAGCATGCCGATGCTGCTCTTTTTAGCACCCGCACATGGATTTGTGCCAAAACGCCTTTTAAGCATGCACATGCATCTTTTGGTAGACGCGGACGCAGTTTTCTGCAAAACCACACGATATGCATGCAAATGGTGCTTTTGGCAGAACGCGCACGTGGATTTCTACCAAACGACGTGAGAAGCATGCCGATGCTGCTCTTTTTAGCACCCGCACATGGATTTGTGCCAAAACGCGTTTTAAGCATGCACATGCATCTTTTGGTAGACGCGGACGCAGTTTTCTGCAAAACCGCACGATATGCATGCAAATGGTGCTTTTGGCAGAACGCGCACGCGGATTTCTACCAAACGACGTGAAAAGCATGCCGATGCTGCTCTTTTTAGCACCCGCACATGGATTTGTGCCAAAACGCGTTTTAAGCATGCACATGCATCTTTTGGTAGACGCGGACGCAGTTTTCGGCAAAACCACACGATATGCATGCAAATGGTGCTTTTGGCAGAACGCGCGCGTGGATTTCTACCAAACGACGTGAAAAGCATGCCGATGCTGGTCTTTTTAGCACCCGCACATGGATTTGTGCCAAAACGCGTTTTAAGCATGCACATGCATCTTTTGGTAGACGCGGACGCAGTTTTCGGCAAAACCACACGATATGCATGCAAATGGTGCTTTTGGCAGAACGCGCGCGTGGATTTCTACCAAACGACGTGAAAAGCCTGCCGATGCTGCTCTTTTTAGCACCGGCACATGGGTTTGTGCCAAAACGCGTGTTAAGCATGCACATGCATCTTTTGGTAGACGCGGACGCAGTTTTCTGCAAAACCACACGATATGCATGCAAATGGTGCTTTTGGCAGAACGCGCACGTGGATTTCTACCAAACGACGTGAAAAGCATGCCGATGCTGCTCTTTTTAGCACCCGCACATGGATTTGTGCCAAAACGCGTTTTAAGCATGCACATGCATCTTTTGGTAGACGCGGACGCAGTTTTCTGCAAAACCACACGATATGCATGCAAATGGTGCTTTTGGCAGAACGCGCACGTGGATTTCTACCAAACGACGTGAAAAGCATGCCGATGCTGCTCTTTTTAGCACCCGCACATGGATTTGTGCCAAAACGCGTTTTAAGCATGCACATGCATCTTTTGGTAGACGCGGACGCAGTTTTCTGCAAAACCGCACGATATGCATGCAAATGGTGCTTTTGGCAGAACGCGCACGTGGATTTCTACCAAACGACGTGAAAAGCATGCCGATGCTGCTCTTTTTAGCACCCGCACATGGATTTGTGCCAAAACGCGTTTTAAGCATGCACATGCATCTTTTGGTAGACGCGGACGCAGTTTTCTGCAAAACCACACGATATGCATGCAAATGGTGCTTTTGGCAGAACGCGCAC
>NW_027460751.1:0-34853 GCF_050947875.1 Dermacentor variabilis | reverse complement strand
TTAAGCATGCGCATGCATCTTTTGGTAGACGCGGACGCAGTTTTCTGCAAAACCACACGATAGGCATGCAAATGGTGCTTTTGGCAGAACGCGCGCGTGGATTTCTACCAAACGACGTGAAAAGCATGCCGATGCTGCTCTTTTTAGCACCCGCACATGGATTTGTGCCAAAGCGCGTTTTAAGCATGCACATGCATCTTTTGGTAGACGCGGACGCAGTTTTCTGCAAAACCACACGATATGCATGCAAATGGTGCTTTTGGCAGAACGCGCGTGTGGATTTCTACCAAACGACGTGAAAAGCATGCCGATGCTGCTCTTTTTAACATCCGCACATGGATTTGTGCCAAAGCGCGTTTTAAGCATGCGCATGCATCTTTTGGTAGACGCGGACGCAGTTTTCTGCAAAACCACACGATAGCATGCGAATGGTGCTTTTGGCAGAACGCGCGTGTGGATTTGTACCAGACGACGTGAAAAGCATGCCGATGCTGCTCTTTTTAGCACCCGCACATGGATTTGTGCCAAAACGCGTTTTAAGCATGCGCATGCATCTTTTGGTAGACGCGGACGCAGTTTTCTGCAAAACCACACGATATGCATGCAAATGGTGCTTTTGGCAGAACGCGCGTGTGGATTTCTACCAAACGACGTGAAAAGCATGCCGATGCTGCTCTTTTTAACATCCGCACATGGATTTGTGCCAAAGCGCGTTTTAAGCATGCGCATGCATCTTTTGGTAGACGCGGACGCAGTTTTCTGCAAAACCACACGATAGGCATGCGAATGGTGCTTTTGGCAGAACGCGCGTGTGGATTTGTACCAGACGACGTGAAAAGCATGCCGATGCTGCTCTTTTTAGCACCCGCACATGGATTTGTGCCAAAACGCGTTTTAAGCATGCGCATGCATCTTTTGGTAGACGCGGACGCAGTTTTCTGCAAAACCACACGATATGCATGCAAATGGTGCTTTTGGCAGAACGCGCGCGTGGATTTCTACCAAACGACGTGAAAAGCATGCCGATGCTGCTCTTTTTAACATCCGCACATGGATTTGTGCCAAAACGCGTTTTAAGCATGCGCATGCATCTTTTGGTAGACGCGGACGCAGTTTTCTGCAAAACCACACGATATGCATGCAAATGGTGCTTTTGGCAGAACGCGCGCGTGGATTTCTACCAAACGACGTGAAAAGCATGCCGATGCTGCTCTTTTTAACATCCGCACATGGATTTGTGCCAAAGCGCGTTTTAAGCATGCGCATGCATCTTTTGGTAGACGCGGACGCAGTTTTCTGCAAAACCACACGATAGGCATGCAAATGGTGCTTTTGGCAGAACGCGCGTGTGGATTTCTACCAAACGACGTGAAAAGCATGCCGATGCTGCTCTTTTTAGCACCCGCACATGGATTTGTGCCAAAACGCGTTTTAAGCATGCGCATGCATCTTTTGGTAGACGCAGACGCAGTTTTCTGCAAAACCACACGATAGGCATGCAAATGGTGCTTTTGGCAGAACGCGCGTGTGGATTTCTACAAACGACGTGAAAAGCATGCCGATGCTGCTCTTTTTAGCACCCGCACATGGATTTGTGCCAAAACGCGTTTTAAGCATGCGCATGCATCTTTTGGTAGACGCGGACGCAGTTTTCTGCAAAACCACACGATATGCATGCAAATGGTGCTTTTGGCAGAACGCGCGCGTGGATTTCTACCAAACGACGTGAAAAGCATGCCGATGCTGCTCTTTTTAACATCCGCACATGGATTTGTGCCAAAGCGCGTTTTAAGCATGCGCATGCATCTTTTGGTAGACGCGGACGCAGTTTTCTGCAAAACCACACGATAAGCATGCAAATGGTGCTTTTGGCAGAACGCGCGTGTGGATTTCTACCAAACGACGTGAAAAGCATGCCGATGCTGCTCTTTTTAGCACCCGCACATGGATTTGTGCCAAAACGCGTTTTAAGCATGTGCATGCATCTTTTGGTAGACGCGGACGCAGTTTTCTGCAAAACCACACGATAGGCATGCAAATGGTGCTTTTGGCAGAACGCGCGCGTGGATTTCTACCAGACGACGTGAAAAGCATGCCGATGCTGCTCTTTTTAGCACCCGCACATGGATTTGTGCCAAAACGCGTTTTAAGCATGCGCATGCATCTTTTGGTAGACGCGGACGCAGTTTTCTGCAAAACCACACGATATGCATGCAAATGGTGCTTTTGGCAGAACGCGCGCGTGGATTTCTACCAAACGACGTGAAAAGCATGCCGATGCTGCTCTTTTTAACATCCGCACATGGATTTGTGCCAAAACGCGTTTTTAGCATGCACATGCATCTTTTGGTAGACGCGGACGCAGTTTTCTGCAAAACCACACGATATGCATGCAAATGGTGCTTTTGGCAGAACGCGCGTGTGGATTTCTACCAAACGACGTGAAAAGCATGCCGATGCTGCTCTTTTTAACATCCGCACATGGATTTGTGCCAAAGCGCGTTTTAAGCATGCGCATGCATCTTTTGGTAGACGCGGACGCAGTTTTCTGCAAAACCACACGATAGGCATGCAAATGGTGCTTTTGGCAGAACGCGCGCGTGGATTTCTACCAAACGACGTGAAAAGCATGCCGATGCTGCTCTTTTTAACATCCGCACATGGATTTGTGCAAAAGCGCGTTTTAAGCATGCGCATGCATCTTTTGGTAGATGCGGACGCAGTTTTCTGCAAAACCACACGATAGGCATGCAAATGGTGCTTTTGGCAGAACGCGCGCGTGGATTTCTACCAAACGACGTGAAAAGCATGCCGATGCTGCTCTTTTTAGCACCCGCACATGGATTTGTGCCAAAACGCGTTTTTAGCATGCACATGCATCTTTTGGTAGACGCGGACGCAGTTTTCTGCAAAACCACACGATATGCATGCAAATGGTGCTTTTGGCAGAACGCGCGTGTGGATTTCTACCAAACGACGTGAAAAGCATGCCGATGCTGCTCTTTTTAGCACCCGCACATGGATTTGTGCCAAAACGCGTTTTAAGCATGCGCATGCATCTTTTGGTAGACGCGGACGCAGTTTTCTGCAAAACCACACGATATGCATGCAAATGGTGCTTTTGGCAGAACGCGCGCGTGGATTTCTACCAACCACGTGAAAAGCATGCCGATGCTGCTCTTTTTAGCACCCGCACATGGATTTGTGCCAAAACGCGTTTTAAGCATGCGCATGCATCTTTTGGTAGACGCGGACGCAGTTTTCTGCAAAACCACACGATATGCATGCAAATGGTGCTTCTGGCAGAACGCGCGCGTGGATTTCTACCGAACGACGTGAAAAGCATGCCGATGCTGCTCTTTTTAACATCCGCACATGGATTTGAGCCAAAGCGCGTTTTAAGCATGCGCATGCATCTTTTGGTAGACGCGGACGCAGTTTTCTGCAAAACCACACGATAGGCTTGCAAATGGCGCTTTTGGCAGAACGCGCGCGTGGATTTCTACCAAACGACGTGAAAAGCATGCCGATGCTGCTCTTTTTAGCACCCGCACATGGATTTGTGCCAAAACGCGTTTTAAGCATGCGCATGCATCTTTTGGTAGACGCGGACGCAGTTTTCCGCAAAACCACACGATATGCATGCAAATGGTGGTTTTGGCAGAACGCGCGCGTGGATGTCTACCAAACGACGTGAAAAGCATGCCGATGCTGCTCTTTTTAGCACCCGCACATGGATTTGTGCCAAAACGCGTTTTTAGCATGCACATGCATCTTTTGGTAGACGCGGACGCAGTTTTCTGCAAAACCACACGATATGCATGCAAATGGTGCTTTTGGCAGAACGCGCGTGTGGATTTCTACCAAACGACGTGAAAAGCATGCCGATGCTGCTCTTTTTAGCACCCGCACATGGATTTGTGCCAAAACGCGTTTTAAGCATGCGCATGCATCTTTTGGTAGACGCGGACGCAGTTTTCTGCAAAACCACACGATATGCATGCAAATGGTGCTTTTGGCAGAACGCGCGCGTGGATTTCTACCAAACGACGTGAAAAGCATGCCGATGCTGCTCTTTTTAACATCCGCACATGGATTTGTGCCAAAGCGCGTTTTAAGCATGCGCATGCATCTTTTGGTAGACGCGGACTCAGTTTTCTGCAAAACCACACGATAGGCATGCAAATGTGCTTTTGGCAGAACGCGCGTGTGTATTTCTACCAAACGACGTGAAAAGCATGCCGATGCTGCTCTTTTTAGCACCCGCACATGGATTTGTGCCAAAAACGCGTTTTAAGCATGCGCATGCATCTTTTGGTAGACGCGGACGCAGTTTTCTGCAAAACCTCACGATATGCATGCAAATGGTGCTTTTGGCAGAACGCGCGCGTGGATTTCTACCAAACGACGTGAAAAGCATGCCGATGCTGCTCTTTTTAACATCCGCACATGGATTTGTGCCAAAAACGCGTTTTAAGCATGCGCATGCATCTTTGGTAGACGCGGACGCAGTTTTCTGCAAAACCACACGATAGGCATGCAAATGGTGCTTTTGGCAGAACGCGCGCGTGGATTTCTACCAAACGACGTGAAAAGCATGCCGATGCTGCTCTTTTTAGCACCCGCACATGGATTTGTGCCAAAACGCGTTTTTAGCATGCACATGCATCTTTTGGTAGACGCGGACGCAGTTTTCTGCAAAACCACACGATATGCATGCTAATGGTGCTTTTGGCAGAACGCGTGTGGATTTCTACCAAACGACGTGAAAAACATGCCGATGCTGCTCTTTTTAACATCCGCACATGGATTTGTGCCAAAGCGCGTTTTAAGCATGCGCATGCATCTTTTGGTAGACGCGGACGCAGCTTTCTGCAAAACCACACGGTATGCATGCAAATGGTGCTTTTGGCAGAACGCGCGCGTGGATTTCTACCAAACGACGTGAAAAGCATGCCGATGCTGCTCTTTTTAACATCCGCACATGGATTTGTGCCAAAGCGCGTTTTAAGCATGCGCATGCATCTTTTGGTAGACGCGGACGCAGTTTTCTGCAAAACCACACGATAGGCTTGCAAATGGCGCTTTTGGCAGAACGCGCGCGTGGATTTCTACCAAACGACGTGAAAAGCATGCCGATGCTGCTCTTTTTAGCACCCGCACATGGATTTGTGCCAAAACGCGTTTTAAGCATGCGCATGCATCTTTTGGTAGACGCGGACGCAGTTTTCCGCAAAACCACACGATATGCATGCAAATGGTGGTTTTGGCAGAACGCGCGCGTGGATGTCTACCAAACGACGTGAAAAGCATGCCGATGCTGCTCTTTTTAGCACCCGCACATGGATTTGTGCCAAAACGCGTTTTTAGCATGCACATGCATCTTTTGGTAGACGCGGACGCAGTTTTCTGCAAAAACCACACGATATGCATGCAAATGGTGCTTTTGGCAGAACGCGCGTGTGGATTTCTACCAAACGACGTGAAAAGCATGCCGATGCTGCTCTTTTTAGCACCCGCACATGGATTTGTGCCAAAACGCGTTTTAAGCATGCGCATGCATCTTTTGGTAGACGCGGACGCAGTTTTCTGCAAAACCACACGATATGCATGCAAATGGTGCTTTTGGCAGAACGCGCGCGTGGATTTCTACCAAACGACGTGAAAAGCATGCCGATGCTGCTCTTTTTAACATCCGCACATGGATTTGTGCCAAAGCGCGTTTTAAGCATGCGCATGCATCTTTTGGTAGACGCGGACGCAGTTTTCTGCAAAACCACACGATATGCATGCAAATGGTGCTTTTGGCAGAACGCGCGCGTGGATTTCTACCAAACGACGTGAAAAGCATGCCGATGCTGCTCTTTTTAACATCCGCACATGGATTTGTGCCAAAGCGCGTTTTAAGCATGCGCATGCATCTTTTGGTAGACGCGGACTCAGTTTTCTGCAAAACCACACGATATGCATGCTAATGGTGCTTTTGGCAGAACGCGCGTGTGGATTTCTACCAAACGACGTGAAAAACATGCCGATGCTGCTCTTTTTAACATCCGCACATGGATTTGTGCCAAAGCGCGTTTTAAGCATGCGCATGCATCTTTTGGTAGACGCGGACGCAGCTTTCTGCAAAACCACACGGTATGCATGCAAATGGTGCTTTTGGCAGAACGCGCGCGTGGATTTCTACCAAACGACGTGAAAAGCATGCCGATGCTGCTCTTTTTAACATCCGCACATGGATTTGTGCCAAAGCGCGTTTTAAGCATGCGCATGCATCTTTTGGTAGACGCGGACGCAGTTTTCTGCAAAACCACACGATAGGCTTGCAAATGGCGCTTTTGGCAGAACGCGCGCGTGGATTTCTACCAAACGACGTGAAAAGCATGCCGATGCTGCTCTTTTTAGCACCGCACATGGATTTGTGCCAAAACGCGTTTTAAGCATGCGCATGCATCTTTTGGTAGACGCGGACGCAGTTTTCCGCAAAACCACACGATATGCATGCAAATGGTGGTTTTGGCAGAACGCGCGCGTGGATGTCTACCAAACGACGTGAAAAGCATGCCGATGCTGCTCTTTTTAGCACCCGCACATGGATTTGTGCCAAAACGCGTTTTTAGCATGCACATGCATCTTTTGGTAGACGCGGACGCAGTTTTCTGCAAAACCACACGATATGCATGCAAATGGTGCTTTTGGCAGAACGCGCGTGTGGATTTCTACCAAACGACGTGAAAAGCATGCCGATGCTGCTCTTTTTAGCACCCGCACATGGATTTGTGCCAAAACGCGTTTTAAGCATGCGCATGCATCTTTTGGTAGACGCGGACGCAGTTTTCTGCAAAACCACACGATATGCATGCAAATGGTGCTTTTGGCAGAACGCGCGCGTGGATTTCTACCAAACGACGTGAAAAGCATGCCGATGCTGCTCTTTTTAACATCCGCACATGGATTTGTGCCAAAACGCGTTTTAAGCATGCGCATGCATCTTTTGGTAGACGCGGACGCAGTTTTCTGCAAAACCACACGATATGCATGCAAATGGTGCTTTTGGCAGAACGCGCGCGTGGATTTCTACCAAACGACGTGAAAAGCATGCCGATGCTGCTCTTTTTAACATCCGCACATGGATTTGTGCCAAAGCGCGTTTTAAGCATGCGCATGCATCTTTTGGTAGACGCGGACGCAGTTTTCTGCAAAACCACACGATATGCATGCAAATGGTGCTTTTGGCAGAACGCGCGCGTGGATTTCTACCAAACGACGTGAAAAGCATGCCGATGCTGCTCTTTTTAGCACCCGCACATGGATTTGTGCCAAAACGCGTTTTTAGCATGCACATGCATCTTTTGGTAGACGCGGACGCAGTTTTCTTCAAAACCACACGATATGCATGAAAATGGTGCTTTTGGCAGAACGCGCGTGTGGATTTCTACCAAACGACGTGAAAAGCATGCCGATGCTGCTCTTTTTAACATCCGCACATGGATTGTGCCAAAGCGCGTTTTAAGCATGCGCATGCATCTTTTGGTAGACGCGGACGCAGTTTTCTGCAAAACCACACGATAGGCATGCAAATGGTGCTTTTGGCAAAACGCGCGTGTGGATTTCTACCAAACGACGTGAAAAGCATGCCGATGCTGCTCTTTTTAGCACCCGCACATGGATTTGTGGCAAAACGCGTTTTAAGCATGCACATGCATCTTTTGGTAGACGCGGACGCAGTTTTCTGCAAAACCACACGTTATGCATGCAAATGGTGCTTTTGGCAGAACGCGCGCGTGGATTTCTACCAAACGACGTGAAAAGCATGCCGATGCTGCTCTTTTTAACATCCGCACATGGATTTGTGCCAAAGCGCGTTTTAAGCATGCGCATGCATCTTTTGGTAGACGCGGACGCAGTTTTCTGCAAAACCCACACGATAGGCATGCGAATGGTGCTTTTGGCAGAACGCGCGTGGGGATTTCTACCAGACGACGTGAAAAGCATGCCGATGCTGCTCTTTTTAGCACCCGCACATGGATTTGTGCCAAAACGCGTTTTAAGCATGCGCATGCATCTTTTGGTAGACGCGGACGCAGTTTTCTGCAAAACCACACGATATGCATGCAAATGGTGCTTTTGGCAGAACGCGCGCGTGGATTTCTACCAAACGACGTGAAAAGCATGCCGATGCTGCTCTTTTTAACATCCGCACATGGATTTGTGCCAAAGCGCGTTTTAAGCATGCGCATGCATCTTTTGGTAGACGCGGACGCAGTTTTCTGCAAAACCACACGATAGGCATGCAAATGGTGCTTTTGGCAGAACGCGCGTGTGGATTTCTACCAAACGACGTGAAAAGCATGCCGATGCTGCTCTTTTTAGCACCCGCACATGGATTTGTGCCAAAACGCGTTTTCAGCATGCACATGCATCTTTTGGTAGACGCGGACGCAGTTTTCTGCAAAACCACACGATATGCATGCAAATGGTGCTTTTGGCAGAACGCGCGCGTGGATTTCTACCAAACGACGTGAAAAGCATGCCGATGCTGATCTTTTTAACATCCGCACATGGATTTGTGCAAAACGCGTTTTAAGCATGCGCATGCATCTTTTGGTAGATGCGGACGCAGTTTTCTGCAAAACCACACGATAGGCATGCAAATGGTGCTTTTGGCAGAACGCGCGCGTGGATTTCTACCAAACGACGTGAAAAGCATGCCGATGCTGCTCTTTTTAGCACCCGCACATGGATTTGTGCCAAAACGCGTTTTTAGCATGCACATGCATCTTTTGGTAGACGCGGACGCAGTTTTCTTCAAAACCACACGATATGCATGAAAATGGTGCTTTTGGCAGAACGCGCGTGTGGATTTCTACCAAACGACGTGAAAAGCATGCCGATGCTGCTCTTTTTAACATCCGCACATCGATTTGTGCCAAAGCGCGTTTTAAGCATGCGCATGCATCTTTTGGTAGACGCGGACGCAGTTTTCTGCAAAACCACACGATAGGCATGCAAATGGTGCTTTTGGCAGAACGCGCGTGTGGATTTCTACCAAACGACGTGAAAAGCATGCCGATGCTGCTCTTTTTAGCACCCGCACATGGATTTGTGCCAAAACGCGTTTTAAGCATGCGCATGCATCTTTTGGTAGACGCGGACGCAGTTTTCTGCAAAACCACACGATAGGCATGCAAATGGTGCTTTTGGCAGAACGCGCGTGTGGATTTCTACCAAACGACGTGAAAAGCATGCCGATGCTGCTCTTTTTAGCACCCGCACATGGATTTGTGCCAAAACGCGTTTTAAGCATGCGCATGCATCTTTTGGTAGACGCGGACGCAGTTTTCTGCAAAACCACACGATATGCATGCAAATGGTGCTTTTGGCAGAACGCGCGCGTGGATTTCTACCAAACGACGTGAAAAGCATGCCGATGCTGCTCTTTTTAACATCCGCACATGGATTTGTGCCAAAACGCGTTTTAAGCATGCGCATGCATCTTTTGGTAGACGCGGACGCAGTTTTCTGCAAAACCACACGATAGGCATGCAAATGGTGCTTTTGGCAGAACGCGCGCGTGGATTTCTACCAAACGACGTGAAAAGCATGCCGATGCTGCTCTTTTTAGCACCCGCACATGGATTTGTGCCAAAACGCGTTTTAAGCATGCGCATGCATATTTTGGTAGACGCGGACGCAGTTTTACTGCAAAACCACACGATATGCATGCAAATGGTGCTTTTGGCAGAACGCGCGCGTGGATTTCTACCAAACGACGTGAAAAGCATGCTGATTCTGCTCTTTTTAACATCCGCACATGGATTTGTGCCAAAACGCGTTTTAAGCATGCGCATGCATCTTTTGGTAGACGCGGACGCAGTTTTCTGCAAAACCACACGATAGGCATGCAAATGGTGCTTTTGGCAGAACGCGCGCGTGGATTTCTACCAAACGACGTGAAAAGCATGCCGATGCTGCTCTTTTTAGCACCCGCACATGGATTTGTGCCAAAACGCGTTTTTAGCATGCACATGCATCTTTTGGTAGACGCGGACGCAGTTTTCTTCAAAACCACACGATATGCATGAAAATGGTGCTTTTGGCAGAACGCGCGTGTGGATTTCTACCAAACGACGTGAAAAGCATGCCGATGCTGCTCTTTTTAACATCCGCACATGGATTTGTGCCAAAGCGCGTTTTAAGCATGCGCATGCATCTTTTGGTAGACGCGGACGCAGTTTTCTGCAAAACCACACGATAGGCATGCAAATGGTGCTTTTGGCAAAACGCGCGTGTGGATTTCTACCAAACTACGTGAAAAGCATGCCGATGCTGCTCTTTTTAGCACCCGCACATGGATTTGTGCCAAAACGCGTTTTAAGCATGCACATGCATCTTTTGGTAGACGCGGACGCAGTTTTCTGCAAAACCACACGTTATGCATGCAAATGGTGCTTTTGGCAGAACGCGCGCGTGGATTTCTACCAAACGACGTGAAAAGCATGCCGATGCTGCTCTTTTTAACATCCGCACATGGATTTGTGCCAAAGCGCGTTTTAAGCATGCGCATGCATCTTTTGGTAGACGCGGACGCAGTTTTCTGCAAAACCACACGATAGGCATGCGAATGGTGCTTTTGGCAGAACGCGCGTGGGGATTTCTACCAGACGACGTGAAAAGCATGCCGATGCTGCTCTTTTTAGCACCCGCACATGGATTTGTGCCAAAACGCGTTTTAAGCATGCGCATGCATCTTTTGGTAGACGCGGACGCAGTTTTCTGCAAAACCACATGATATGCATGCAAATGGTGCTTTTGGCAGAACGCGCGCGTGGATTTCTACCAAACGACGTGAAAAGCATGCCGATGCTGCTCTTTTTAACATCCGCACATGGATTTGTGCCAAAGCGCGTTTTAAGCATGCGCATGCATCTTTTGGTAGACGCGGACGCAGTTTTCTGCAAAACCACACGATAGGCATGCAAATGGTGCTTTTGGCAGAACGCGCGTGTGGATTTCTACCAAACGACGTGAAAAGCATGCCGATGCTGCTCTTTTTAGCACCCGCACATGGATTTGTGCCAAAACGCGTTTTCAGCATGCACATGCATCTTTTGGTAGACGCGGACGCAGTTTCCTGCAAAACCACACGATATGCATGCAAATGGTGCTTTTGGCAGAACGCGCGCGTGGATTTCTACCAAACGACGTGAAAAGCATGCCGATGCTGATCTTTTTAACATCCGCACATGGATTTGTGCCAAAACGCGTTTTAAGCATGCGCATGCATCTTTTGGTAGATGCGGACGCAGTTTTCTGCAAAACCACACGATAGGCATGCAAATGGTGCTTTTGGCAGAACGCGCGCGTGGATTTCTACCAAACGACGTGAAAAGCATGCCGATGCTGCTCTTTTTAGCACCCGCACATGGATTTGTGCCAAAGCGCGTTTTAAGCATGCGCATGCATCTTTTGGTAGACGCGGACGCAGTTTTCTGCAAAACCACACGATAGGCATGCAAATGGTGCTTTTGGCAGAACGCGCGTGTGGATTTCTACCAAACGACGTGAAAAGCATGCCGATGCTGCTCTTTTTAACATCCGCACATGGATTTGTGCCAAAGCGCGTTTTAAGCATGCGCATGCATCTTTTGGTAGACGCGGACGCAGTTTTCTGCAAAACCACACGATAGGCATGCAAATGGTGCTTTTGGCAGAACGCGCGTGTGGATTTCTACCAAACGACGTGAAAAGCATGCCGATGCTGCTCTTTTTAGCACCCGCACATGGATTTGTGCCAAAACGCGTTTTCAGCATGCACATGCATCTTTTGGTAGACGCGGACGCAGTTTTCTGCAAAACCACACGATATGCATGCAAATGGTGCTTTTGGCAGAACGCGCGCGTGGATTTCTACCAAACGACGTGAAAAGCATGCCGATGCTGATCTTTTTAACATCCGCACATGGATTTGTGCCAAAACGCGTTTTAAGCATGCGCATGCATCTTTTGGTAGATGCGGACGCAGTTTTCTGCAAAACCACACGATAGGCATGCAAATGGTGCTTTTGGCAGAACGCGCGCGTGGATTTCTACCAAACGACGTGAAAAGCATGCCGATGCTGCTCTTTTTAGCACCCGCACATGGATTTGTGCCAAAACGCGTTTTTAGCATGCACATGCATCTTTTGGTAGACGCGGACGCAGTTTTCTTCAAAACCACACGATATGCATGAAAATGGTGCTTTTGGCAGAACGCGCGTGTGGATTTCTACCAAACGACGTGAAAAGCATGCCGATGCTGCTCTTTTTAACATCCGCACATCGATTTGTGCCAAAGCGCGTTTTAAGCATGCGCATGCATCTTTTGGTAGACGCGGACGCAGTTTTCTGCAAAACCACACGATAGGCATGCAAATGGTGCTTTTGGCAGAACGCGCGTGTGGATTTCTACCAAACGACGTGAAAAGCATGCCGATGCTGCTCTTTTTAGCACCCGCACATGGATTTGTGCCAAAACGCGTTTTAAGCATGCGCATGCATCTTTTGGTAGACGCGGACGCAGTTTTCTGCAAAACCACACGATAGGCATGCAAATGGTGCTTTTGGCAGAACGCGCGTGTGGATTTCTACCAAACGACGTGAAAAGCATGCCGATGCTGCTCTTTTTAGCACCCGCACATGGATTTGTGCCAAAACGCGTTTTAAGCATGCGCATGCATCTTTTGGTAGACGCGGACGCAGTTTTCTGCAAAACCACACGATATGCATGCAAATGGTGCTTTTGGCAGAACGCGCGCGTGGATTTCTACCAAACGACGTGAAAAGCATGCCGATGCTGCTCTTTTTAACATCCGCACATGGATTTGTGCCAAAACGCGTTTTAAGCATGCGCATGCATCTTTTGGTAGACGCGGACGCAGTTTTCTGCAAAACCACACGATAGGCATGCAAATGGTGCTTTTGGCAGAACGCGCGCGTGGATTTCTACCAAACGACGTGAAAAGCATGCCGATGCTGCTCTTTTTAGCACCCGCACATGGATTTGTGCCAAAACGCGTTTTAAGCATGCGCATGCATATTTTGGTAGACGCGGACGCAGTTTTCTGCAAAACCACACGATATGCATGCAAATGGTGCTTTTGGCAGAACGCGCGCGTGGATTTCTACCAAACGACGTGAAAAGCATGCTGATTCTGCTCTTTTTAACATCCGCACATGGATTTGTGCCAAAACGCGTTTTAAGCATGCGCATGCATCTTTTGGTAGACGCGGACGCAGTTTTCTGCAAAACCACACGATAGGCATGCAAATGGTGCTTTTGGCAGAACGCGCGCGTGGATTTCTACCAAACGACGTGAAAAGCATGCCGATGCTGCTCTTTTTAGCACCCGCACATGGATTTGTGCCAAAACGCGTTTTTAGCATGCACATGCATCTTTTGGTAGACGCGGACGCAGTTTTCTTCAAAACCACACGATATGCATGAAAATGGTGCTTTTGGCAGAACGCGCGTGTGGATTTCTACCAAACGACGTGAAAAGCATGCCGATGCTGCTCTTTTTAACATCCGCACATGGATTTGTGCCAAAGCGCGTTTTAAGCATGCGCATGCATCTTTTGGTAGACGCGGACGCAGTTTTCTGCAAAACCACACGATAGGCATGCAAATGGTGCTTTTGGCAAAACGCGCGTGTGGATTTCTACCAAACTACGTGAAAAGCATGCCGATGCTGCTCTTTTTAGCACCCGCACATGGATTTGTGCCAAAACGCGTTTTAAGCATGCACATGCATCTTTTGGTAGACGCGGACGCAGTTTTCTGCAAAACCACACGTTATGCATGCAAATGGTGCTTTTGGCAGAACGCGCGCGTGGATTTCTACCAAACGACGTGAAAAGCATGCCGATGCTGCTCTTTTTAACATCCGCACATGGATTTGTGCCAAAGCGCGTTTTAAGCATGCGCATGCATCTTTTGGTAGACGCGGACGCAGTTTTCTGCAAAACCACACGATAGGCATGCGAATGGTGCTTTTGGCAGAACGCGCGTGGGGATTTCTACCAGACGACGTGAAAAGCATGCCGATGCTGCTCTTTTTAGCACCCGCACATGGATTTGTGCCAAAACGCGTTTTAAGCATGCGCATGCATCTTTTGGTAGACGCGGACGCAGTTTTCTGCAAAACCACATGATATGCATGCAAATGGTGCTTTTGGCAGAACGCGCGCGTGGATTTCTACCAAACGACGTGAAAAGCATGCCGATGCTGCTCTTTTTAACATCCGCACATGGATTTGTGCCAAAGCGCGTTTTAAGCATGCGCATGCATCTTTTGGTAGACGCGGACGCAGTTTTCTGCAAAACCACACGATAGGCATGCAAATGGTGCTTTTGGCAGAACGCGCGTGTGGATTTCTACCAAACGACGTGAAAAGCATGCCGATGCTGCTCTTTTTAGCACCCGCACATGGATTTGTGCCAAAACGCGTTTTCAGCATGCACATGCATCTTTTGGTAGACGCGGACGCAGTTTCCTGCAAAACCACACGATATGCATGCAAATGGTGCTTTTGGCAGAACGCGCGCGTGGATTTCTACCAAACGACGTGAAAAGCATGCCGATGCTGATCTTTTTAACATCCGCACATGGATTTGTGCCAAAACGCGTTTTAAGCATGCGCATGCATCTTTTGGTAGATGCGGACGCAGTTTTCTGCAAAACCACACGATAGGCATGCAAATGGTGCTTTTGGCAGAACGCGCGCGTGGATTTCTACCAAACGACGTGAAAAGCATGCCGATGCTGCTCTTTTTAGCACCCGCACATGGATTTGTGCCAAAACGCGTTTTTAGCATGCACATGCATCTTTTGGTAGACGCGGACGCAGTTTTCTTCAAAACCACACGATATGCATGAAAATGGTGCTTTTGGCAGAACGCGCGTGTGGATTTCTACCAAACGACGTGAAAAGCATGCCGATGCTGCTCTTTTTAACATCCGCACATCGATTTGTGCCAAAGCGCGTTTTAAGCATGCGCATGCATCTTTTGGTAGACGCGGACGCAGTTTTCTGCAAAACCACACGATAGGCATGCAAATGGTGCTTTTGGCAGAACGCGCGTGTGGATTTCTACCAAACGACGTGAAAAGCATGCCGATGCTGCTCTTTTTAGCACCCGCACATGGATTTGTGCCAAAACGCGTTTTAAGCATGCGCATGCATCTTTTGGTAGACGCGGACGCAGTTTTCTGCAAAACCACACGATAGGCATGCAAATGGTGCTTTTGGCAGAACGCGCGTGTGGATTTCCACCAAACGACGTGAAAAGCATGCCGATGCTGCTCTTTTTAGCACCCGCACATGGATTTGTGCCAAAACGCGTTTTAAGCATGCGCATGCATCTTTTGGTAGACGCGGACGCAGTTTTCTGCAAAACCACACGATAGGCATGCAAATGGTGCTTTTGGCAGAACGCGCGTGTGGATTTCTACCAAACGACGTGAAAAGCATGCCGATGCTGCTCTTTTTAGCACCCGCACATGGATTTGTGCCAAAACGCGTTTTAAGCATGCGCATGCATCTTTTGGTAGACGCGGACGCAGTTTTCTGCAAAACCACACGATATGCATGCAAATGGTGCTTTTGGCAGAACGCGCGCGTGGATTTCTACCAAACGACGTGAAAAGCATGCCGATGCTGCTCTTTTTAACATCCGCACATGGATTTGTGCCAAAACGCGTTTTTAGCATGCACATGCATCTTTTGGTAGACGCGGACGCAGTTTTCTGCAAAACCACACGATATGCATGCAAATGGTGCTTTTGGCAGAACGCGCGTGTGGATTTCTACCAAACGACGTGAAAAGCATGCCGATGCTGCTCTTTTTAACATCCGCACATGGATTTGTGCCAAAGCGCGTTTTAAGCATGCGCATGCATCTTTTGGTAGACGCGGACGCAGTTTTCTGCAAAACCACACGATAGGCATGCAAATGGTGCTTTTGGCAGAACGCGCGCGTGGATTTCTACCAAACGACGTGAAAAGCATGCCGATGCTGCTCTTTTTAACATCCGCACATGGATTTGTGCCAAAGCGCGTTTTAAGCATGCGCATGCATCTTTTGGTAGACGCGGACGCAGTTTTCTGCAAAACCACACGATAGGCATGCAAATGGTGCTTTTGGCAGAACGCGCGTGTGGATTTCTACCAAACGACGTGAAAAGCATGCCGATGCTGCTCTTTTTAGCACCCGCACATGGATTTGTGCCAAAACGCGTTTTAAGCATGCGCATGCATCTTTTGGTAGACGCGGACGCAGTTTTCTGCAAAACCACACGATATGCATGCAAATGGTGCTTTTGGCAGAACGCGCGCGTGGATTTCTACCAAACGACGTGAAAAGCATGCCGATGCTGCTCTTTTTAACATCCGCACATGGATTTGTGCCAAAGCGCGTTTTAAGCATGCGCATGCATCTTTTGGTAGACGCGGACGCAGTTTTCTGCAAAACCACACGATAGGCATGCAAATGGTGCTTTTGGCAGAACGCGCGTGTGGATTTCTACCAAACGACGTGAAAAGCATGCCGATGCTGCTCTTTTTAGCACCCGCACATGGATTTGTGCCAAAACGCGTTTTAAGCATGCGCATGCATCTTTTGGTAGACGCGGACGCAGTTTTCTGCAAAACCACACGATAGGCATGCAAATGGTGCTTTTGGCAGAACGCGCGTGTGGATTTCTACCAAACGACGTGAAAAGCATGCCGATGCTGCTCTTTTTAGCACCCGCACATGGATTTGTGCCAAAACGCGTTTTAAGCATGCGCATGCATCTTTTGGTAGACGCGGACGCAGTTTTCTGCAAAACCACACGATATGCATGCAAATGGTGCTTTTGGCAGAACGCGCGCGTGGATTTCTACCAAACGACGTGAAAAGCATGCCGATGCTGCTCTTTTTAGCACCCGCACATGGATTTGTGCCAAAACGCGTTTTTAGCATTCACATGCATCTTTTGGTAGACGCGGACGCAGTTTTCTGCAAAACCACACGATATGCATGCAAATGGTGCTTTTGGCAGAACGCGCGTGTGGATTTCTACCAAACGACGTGAAAAGCATGCCGATGCTGCTCTTTTTAGCACCCGCACATGGATTTGTGCCAAAACGCGTTTTAAGCATGCGCATGCATCTTTTGGTAGACGCGGACGCAGTTTTCTGCAAAACCACACGATATGCAAGCAAATGGTGCTTTTGGCAGAACGCGCGCGTGGATTTCTACCAAACGACGTGAAAAGCATGCCGACGCTGCTCTTTTTAACATCCGCACATGGATTTGTGCCAAAGCGCGTTTTAAGCATGCGCATGCATCTTTTGGTAGACGCGGACGCAGTTTTCTGCAAAACCACACGATATGCATGCAAATGGTGCTTTTGGCAGAACGCGCGTGTGGATTTCTACCAAACGACGTGAAAAGCATGCCGATGCTGCTCTTTTTAGCACCCGCACATGGATTTGTGCCAAAACGCGTTTTAAGCATGCGCATGCATCTTTTGGTAGACGCGGACGCAGTTTTCTGCAAAACCACACGATATGCATGCAAATGGTACTTTTGGCAGAACGCGCGCGTGGATTTCTACCAAACGACGTGAAAAGCATGCCGATGCTGCTCTTTTTAACATCCGCACATGGATTTGTGCCAAAACGCGTTTTAAGCATGCGCATGTATCTTTTGGTAGACGCGGACGCAGTTTTCTGCAAAACCACACGATAGGCATGCAAATGGTGCTTTTGGCAGAACGCGCGCGTGGATTTCTACCAAACGACGTGAAAAGCATGCCGATGCTGCTCTTTTTAGCACCCGCACATCGATTTGTGCCAAAGCGCGTTTTAAGCATGCGCATGCATCTTTTGGTAGACGCGGACGCAGTTTTCTGCAAAACCACACGATAGGCATGCAAATGGTGCTTTTGGCAGAACGCGCGTGTGGATTTCTACCAAACGACGTGAAAAGCATGCCGATGCTGCTCTTTTTAGCACCCGCACATGGATTTGTGCCAAAACGCGTTTTAAGCATGCGCATGCATCTTTTGGTAGACGCGGACGCAGTTTTCTGCAAAACCACACGATAGGCATGCAAATGGTGCTTTTGGCAGAACGCGCGTGTGGATTTCTACCAAACGACGTGAAAAGCATGCCGATGCTGCTCTTTTTAGCACCCGCACATGGATTTGTGCCAAAACGCGTTTTAAGCATGCGCATGCATCTTTTGGTAGACGCGGACGCAGTTTTCTGCAAAACCACACGATATGCATGCAAATGGTGCTTTTGGCAGAACGCGCGCGTGGATTTCTACCAAACGACGTGAAAAGCATGCCGATGCTGCTCTTTTTAACATCCGCACATGGATTTGTGCCAAAACGCGTTTTAAGCATGCGCATGCATCTTTTGGTAGACGCGGACGCAGTTTTCTGCAAAACCACACGATAGGCATGCAAATGGTGCTTTTGGCAGAACGCGCGCGTGGATTTCTACCAAACGACGTGAAAAGCATGCCGATGCTGCTCTTTTTAGCACCCGCACATGGATTTGTGCCAAAACGCGTTTTAAGCATGCGCATGCATATTTTGGTAGACGCGGACGCAGTTTTCTGCAAAACCACACGATATGCATGCAAATGGTGCTTTTGGCAGAACGCGCGCGTGGATTTCTACCAAACGACGTGAAAAGCATGCTGATTCTGCTCTTTTTAACATCCGCACATGGATTTGTGCCAAAACGCGTTTTAAGCATGCGCATGCATCTTTTGGTAGACGCGGACGCAGTTTTCTGCAAAACCACACGATAGGCATGCAAATGGTGCTTTTGGCAGAACGCGCGCGTGGATTTCTACCAAACGACGTGAAAAGCATGCCGATGCTGCTCTTTTTAGCACCCGCACATGGATTTGTGCCAAAACGCGTTTTTAGCATGCACATGCATCTTTTGGTAGACGCGGACGCAGTTTTCTTCAAAACCACACGATATGCATGAAAATGGTGCTTTTGGCAGAACGCGCGTGTGGATTTCTACCAAACGACGTGAAAAGCATGCCGATGCTGCTCTTTTTAACATCCGCACATGGATTTGTGCCAAAGCGCGTTTTAAGCATGCGCATGCATCTTTTGGTAGACGCGGACGCAGTTTTCTGCAAAACCACACGATAGGCATGCAAATGGTGCTTTTGGCAAAACGCGCGTGTGGATTTCTACCAAACTACGTGAAAAGCATGCCGATGCTGCTCTTTTTAGCACCCGCACATGGATTTGTGCCAAAACGCGTTTTAAGCATGCACATGCATCTTTTGGTAGACGCGGACGCAGTTTTCTGCAAAACCACACGTTATGCATGCAAATGGTGCTTTTGGCAGAACGCGCGCGTGGATTTCTACCAAACGACGTGAAAAGCATGCCGATGCTGCTCTTTTTAACATCCGCACATGGATTTGTGCCAAAGCGCGTTTTAAGCATGCGCATGCATCTTTTGGTAGACGCGGACGCAGTTTTCTGCAAAACCACACGATAGGCATGCGAATGGTGCTTTTGGCAGAACGCGCGTGGGGATTTCTACCAGACGACGTGAAAAGCATGCCGATGCTGCTCTTTTTAGCACCCGCACATGGATTTGTGCCAAAACGCGTTTTAAGCATGCGCATGCATCTTTTGGTAGACGCGGACGCAGTTTTCTGCAAAACCACATGATATGCATGCAAATGGTGCTTTTGGCAGAACGCGCGCGTGGATTTCTACCAAACGACGTGAAAAGCATGCCGATGCTGCTCTTTTTAACATCCGCACATGGATTTGTGCCAAAGCGCGTTTTAAGCATGCGCATGCATCTTTTGGTAGACGCGGACGCAGTTTTCTGCAAAACCACACGATAGGCATGCAAATGGTGCTTTTGGCAGAACGCGCGTGTGGATTTCTACCAAACGACGTGAAAAGCATGCCGATGCTGCTCTTTTTAGCACCCGCACATGGATTTGTGCCAAAACGCGTTTTCAGCATGCACATGCATCTTTTGGTAGACGCGGACGCAGTTTCCTGCAAAACCACACGATATGCATGCAAATGGTGCTTTTGGCAGAACGCGCGCGTGGATTTCTACCAAACGACGTGAAAAGCATGCCGATGCTGATCTTTTTAACATCCGCACATGGATTTGTGCCAAAACGCGTTTTAAGCATGCGCATGCATCTTTTGGTAGATGCGGACGCAGTTTTCTGCAAAACCACACGATAGGCATGCAAATGGTGCTTTTGGCAGAACGCGCGCGTGGATTTCTACCAAACGACGTGAAAAGCATGCCGATGCTGCTCTTTTTAGCACCCGCACATGGATTTGTGCCAAAACGCGTTTTTAGCATGCACATGCATCTTTTGGTAGACGCGGACGCAGTTTTCTTCAAAACCACACGATATGCATGAAAATGGTGCTTTTGGCAGAACGCGCGTGTGGATTTCTACCAAACGACGTGAAAAGCATGCCGATGCTGCTCTTTTTAACATCCGCACATCGATTTGTGCCAAAGCGCGTTTTAAGCATGCGCATGCATCTTTTGGTAGACGCGGACGCAGTTTTCTGCAAAACCACACGATAGGCATGCAAATGGTGCTTTTGGCAGAACGCGCGTGTGGATTTCTACCAAACGACGTGAAAAGCATGCCGATGCTGCTCTTTTTAGCACCCGCACATGGATTTGTGCCAAAACGCGTTTTAAGCATGCGCATGCATCTTTTGGTAGACGCGGACGCAGTTTTCTGCAAAACCACACGATAGGCATGCAAATGGTGCTTTTGGCAGAACGCGCGTGTGGATTTCCACCAAACGACGTGAAAAGCATGCCGATGCTGCTCTTTTTAGCACCCGCACATGGATTTGTGCCAAAACGCGTTTTAAGCATGCGCATGCATCTTTTGGTAGACGCGGACGCAGTTTTCTGCAAAACCACACGATAGGCATGCAAATGGTGCTTTTGGCAGAACGCGCGTGTGGATTTCTACCAAACGACGTGAAAAGCATGCCGATGCTGCTCTTTTTAGCACCCGCACATGGATTTGTGCCAAAACGCGTTTTAAGCATGCGCATGCATCTTTTGGTAGACGCGGACGCAGTTTTCTGCAAAACCACACGATATGCATGCAAATGGTGCTTTTGGCAGAACGCGCGCGTGGATTTCTACCAAACGACGTGAAAAGCATGCCGATGCTGCTCTTTTTAACATCCGCACATGGATTTGTGCCAAAACGCGTTTTTAGCATGCACATGCATCTTTTGGTAGACGCGGACGCAGTTTTCTGCAAAACCACACGATATGCATGCAAATGGTGCTTTTGGCAGAACGCGCGTGTGGATTTCTACCAAACGACGTGAAAAGCATGCCGATGCTGCTCTTTTTAACATCCGCACATGGATTTGTGCCAAAGCGCGTTTTAAGCATGCGCATGCATCTTTTGGTAGACGCGGACGCAGTTTTCTGCAAAACCACACGATAGGCATGCAAATGGTGCTTTTGGCAGAACGCGCGCGTGGATTTCTACCAAACGACGTGAAAAGCATGCCGATGCTGCTCTTTTTAACATCCGCACATGGATTTGTGCCAAAGCGCGTTTTAAGCATGCGCATGCATCTTTTGGTAGACGCGGACGCAGTTTTCTGCAAAACCACACGATAGGCATGCAAATGGTGCTTTTGGCAGAACGCGCGTGTGGATTTCTACCAAACGACGTGAAAAGCATGCCGATGCTGCTCTTTTTAGCACCCGCACATGGATTTGTGCCAAAACGCGTTTTAAGCATGCGCATGCATCTTTTGGTAGACGCGGACGCAGTTTTCTGCAAAACCACACGATATGCATGCAAATGGTGCTTTTGGCAGAACGCGCGCGTGGATTTCTACCAAACGACGTGAAAAGCATGCCGATGCTGCTCTTTTTAACATCCGCACATGGATTTGTGCCAAAGCGCGTTTTAAGCATGCGCATGCATCTTTTGGTAGACGCGGACGCAGTTTTCTGCAAAACCACACGATAGGCATGCAAATGGTGCTTTTGGCAGAACGCGCGTGTGGATTTCTACCAAACGACGTGAAAAGCATGCCGATGCTGCTCTTTTTAGCACCCGCACATGGATTTGTGCCAAAACGCGTTTTAAGCATGCGCATGCATCTTTTGGTAGACGCGGACGCAGTTTTCTGCAAAACCACACGATAGGCATGCAAATGGTGCTTTTGGCAGAACGCGCGTGTGGATTTCTACCAAACGACGTGAAAAGCATGCCGATGCTGCTCTTTTTAGCACCCGCACATGGATTTGTGCCAAAACGCGTTTTAAGCATGCGCATGCATCTTTTGGTAGACGCGGACGCAGTTTTCTGCAAAACCACACGATATGCATGCAAATGGTGCTTTTGGCAGAACGCGCGCGTGGATTTCTACCAAACGACGTGAAAAGCATGCCGATGCTGCTCTTTTTAGCACCCGCACATGGATTTGTGCCAAAACGCGTTTTTAGCATGCACATGCATCTTTTGGTAGACGCGGACGCAGTTTTCTGCAAAACCACACGATATGCATGCAAATGGTGCTTTTGGCAGAACGCGCGTGTGGATTTCTACCAAACGACGTGAAAAGCATGCCGATGCTGCTCTTTTTAGCACCCGCACATGGATTTGTGCCAAAACGCGTTTTAAGCATGCGCATGCATCTTTTGGTAGACGCGGACGCAGTTTTCTGCAAAACCACACGATATGCAAGCAAATGGTGCTTTTGGCAGAACGCGCGCGTGGATTTCTACCAAACGACGTGAAAAGCATGCCGACGCTGCTCTTTTTAACATCCGCACATGGATTTGTGCCAAAGCGCGTTTTAAGCATGCGCATGCATCTTTTGGTAGACGCGGACGCAGTTTTCTGCAAAACCACACGATATGCATGCAAATGGTGCTTTTGGCAGAACGCGCGTGTGGATTTCTACCAAACGACGTGAAAAGCATGCCGATGCTGCTCTTTTTAGCACCCGCACATGGATTTGTGCCAAAACGCGTTTTAAGCATGCGCATGCATCTTTTGGTAGACGCGGACGCAGTTTTCTGCAAAACCACACGATATGCATGCAAATGGTACTTTTGGCAGAACGCGCGCGTGGATTTCTACCAAACGACGTGAAAAGCATGCCGATGCTGCTCTTTTTAACATCCGCACATGGATTTGTGCCAAAACGCGTTTTAAGCATGCGCATGTATCTTTTGGTAGACGCGGACGCAGTTTTCTGCAAAACCACACGATAGGCATGCAAATGGTGCTTTTGGCAGAACGCGCGCGTGGATTTCTACCAAACGACGTGAAAAGCATGCCGATGCTGCTCTTTTTAGCACCCGCACATGGATTTGTGCCAAAGCGCGTTTTAAGCATGCACATGCATCTTTTGGTAGACGCGGACGCAGTTTTCTGCAAAACCACACGATATGCATGCAAATGGTGCTTTTGGCAGAACGCGCGTGTGGATTTCTACCAAACGACGTGAAAAGCATGCCGATGCTGCTCTTTTTAACATCCGCACATGGATTTGTGCCAAAGCGCGTTTTAAGCATGCGCATGCATCTTTTGGTAGACGCGGACGCAGTTTTCTGCAAAACCACACGATAGGCATGCAAATGGTGCTTTTTGCAGAACGCGCGTGTGGATTTCTACCAAACGACGTGAAAAGCATGCCGATGCTGCTCTTTTTAGCACCCGCACATGGATTTGTGCCAAAACGCGTTTTAAGCATGCGCATGCATCTTTTGGTAGACGCGGACGCAGTTTTCTGCAAAACCACACGATATGCATGCAAATGGTGCTTTTGGCAGAACGCGCGCGTGGATTTCTACCAAACGACGTGAAAAGCATGCCGATGCTGCTCTTTTTAACATCCGCACATGGATTTGTGCCAAAACGCGTTTTAAGCATGCGCATGCATCTTTTGGTAGACGCGGACGCAGTTTTCTGCAAAACCACACGATATGCATGCAAATGGTGCTTTTGGCAGAACGCGCGCGTGGATTTCTACCAAACGACGTGAAAAGCATGCCGAAGCTGCCCTTTTTAACATCCGCACATGGATTTGTGCCAAAGCGCGTTTTAAGCATGCGCATGCATCTTTTGGTAGACGCGGACGCAGTTTTCTGCAAAACCACACGATATGCATGCAAATGGTGCTTTTGGCAGAACGCGCGTGTGGATTTCTACCAAACGACGTGAAAAGCATGCCGATGCTGCTCTTTTTAGCACCCGCACATGGATTTGTGCCAAAACGAGTTTTAAGCATGCGCATGCATCTTTTGGTAGACGCGGACGCAGTTTTCTGCAAAACCACACGATATGCATGCAAATGGTGCTTTTGGCAGAACGCGCGCGTGGATTTCTACCAAACGACGTGAAAAGCATGCCGAAGCTGCCCTTTTTAACATCCGCACATGGATTTGTGCCAAAGCGCGTTTTAAGCATGCGCATGCATCTTTTGGTAGACGCGGACGCAGTTTTCTGCAAAACGACACGATATGCATGCAAATGGTGCTTTTGGCAGAACGCGCGTGTGGATTTCTACCAAACGACGTGAAAAGCATGCCGATGCTGCTCTTTTTAGCACCCGCACATGGATTTGTGCCAAAACGCGTTTTAAGCATGCGCATGCATCTTTTGGTAGACGCGGACGCAGTTTTCTGCAAAACCACACGATAGGCATGCGAATGGTGCTTTTGGCAGAACGCGCGTGTGGATTTGTACCAGACGACGTGAAAAGCATGCCGATGCTGCTCTTTTTAGCACCCGCACATGGATTTGTGCCAAAACGCGTTTTAAGCATGCGCATGCATCTTTTGGTAGACGCGGACGCAGTTTTCTGCAAAACCACACGATATGCATGCAAATGGTGCTTTTGGCAGAACGCGCGCGTGGATTTCTACCAAACGACGTGAAAAGCATGCCGATGCTGCTCTTTTTAACATCCGCACATGGATTTGTGCCAAAACGCGTTTTAAGCATGCGCATGCATCTTTTGGTAGACGCGGACGCAGTTTTCTGCAAAACCACACGATAGGCATGCAAATGGTGCTTTTGGCAGAACGCGCGCGTGGATTTCTACCAAACGACGTGAAAAGCATGCCGATGCTGCTCTTTTTAGCACCCGCACATGGATTTGTGCCAAAACGCGTTTTTAGCAAGCACATGCATCTTTTGGTAGACGCGGACGCAGTTTTCTGCAAAACCACACGATATGCATGCAAATGGTGCTTTTGGCAGAACGCGCGTGTGGATTTCTACCAAACGACGTGAAAAGCATGCCGATGCTGCTCTTTTTAGCACCCGCACATGGATTTGTGCCAAAACGCGTTTTAAGCATGCGCATGCATCTTTTGGTAGACGCGGACGCAGTTTTCTGCAAAACCACACGATATGCATGCAAATGGTGCTTTTGGCAGAACGCGCGCGTGGATTTCTACCAAACGACGTGAAAAGCATGCCGATGCTGCTCTTTTTAACATCCGCACAAGGATTTGTGCCAAAGCGCGTTTTAAGCATGCGCATGCATCTTTTGGTAGACGCGGACGCAGTTTTCTGCAAAACCACACGATAGGCATGCAAATGGTGCTTTTGGCAGAACGCGCGTGTGGATTTCTACCAAACGACGTGAAAAGCATGCCGATGCTGCTCTTTTTAGCACCCGCACATGGATTTGTGCCAAAACGCGTTTTAAGCATGCGCATGCATCTTTTGGTAGACGCGGACGCAGTTTTCTGCAAAACCACACGATATGCATGCAAATGGTGCTTTTGGCAGAACGCGCGCGTGGATTTCTACCAAACGACGTGAAAAGCATGCCGATGCTGCTCTTTTTAACATCCGCACATGGATTTGTGCCAAAACGCGTTTTAAGCATGCGCATGCATCTTTTGGTAGACGCGGACGCAGTTTTCTGCAAAACCACACGATAGGCATGCAAATGGTGCTTTTGGCAGAACGCGCGCGTGGATTTCTACCAAACGACGTGAAAAGCATGCCGATGCTGCTCTTTTTAGCACCCGCACATGGATTTGTGCCAAAACGCGTTTTTAGCATGCACATGCATCTTTTGGTAGACGCGGACGCAGTTTTCTTCAAAACCACACGATATGCATGAAAATGGTGCTTTTGGCAGAACGCGCGTGTGGATTTCTACCAAACGACGTGAAAAGCATGCCGATGCTGCTCTTTTTAACATCCGCACATCGATTTGTGCCAAAGCGCGTTTTAAGCATGCGCATGCATCTTTTGGTAGACGCGGACGCAGTTTTCTGCAAAACCACACGATAGGCATGCAAATGGTGCTTTTGGCAGAACGCGCGTGTGGATTTCTATCAAACGACGTGAAAAGCATGCCGATGCTGCTCTTTTTAGCACCCGCACATGGATTTGTGCCAAAACGCGTTTTAAGCATGCGCATGCATCTTTTGGTAGACGCGGACGCAGTTTTCTGCAAAACCACACGATAGGCATGCAAATGGTGCTTTTGGCAGAACGCGCGTGTGGATTTCTACCAAACGACGTGAAAAGCATGCCGATGCTGCTCTTTTTAGCACCCGCACATGCATTTGTGCCAAAACGCGTTTTAAGCATGCGCATGCATCTTTTGGTAGACGCGGACGCAGTTTTCTGCAAAACCACACGATAGGCATGCAAATGGTGCTTTTGGCAGAACGCGCGTGTGGATTTCTACCAAACGACGTGAAAAGCATGCCGATGCTGCTCTTTTTAGCACCCGCACATGGATTTGTGCCAAAACGCGTTTTAAGCATGCGCATGCATCTTTTGGTAGACGCGGACGCAGTTTTCTGCAAAACCACACGATATGCATGCAAATGGTGCTTTTGGCAGAACGCGCGCGTGGATTTCTACCAAACGACGTGAAAAGCATGCCGATGCTGCTCTTTTTAACATCCGCACATGGATTTGTGCCAAAACGCGTTTTTAGCATGCACATGCATCTTTTGGTAGACGCGGACGCAGTTTTCTGCAAAACCACACGATATGCATGCAAATGGTGCTTTTGGCAGAACGCGCGTGTGGATTTCTACCAAACGACGTGAAAAGCATGCCGATGCTGCTCTTTTTAACATCCGCACATGGATTTGTGCCAAAGCGCGTTTTAAGCATGCGCATGCATCTTTTGGTAGACGCGGACGCAGTTTTCTGCAAAACCACACGATAGGCATGCAAATGGTGCTTTTGGCAGAACGCGCGCGTGGATTTCTACCAAACGACGTGAAAAGCATGCCGATGCTGCTCTTTTTAACATCCGCACATGGATTTGTGCCAAAACGCGTTTTAAGCATGCGCATGCATCTTTTGGTAGACGCGGACGCAGTTTTCTGCAAAACCACACGATAGGCATGCAAATGGTGCTTTTGGCAGAACGCGCGTGTGGATTTCTACCAAACGACGTGAAAAGCATGCCGATGCTGCTCTTTTTAGCACCCGCACATGGATTTGTGCCAAAACGCGTTTTAAGCATGCGCATGCATCTTTTGGTAGACGCGGACGCAGTTTTCTGCAAAACCACACGATAGGCATGCAAATGGTGCTTTTGGCAGAACGCGCGCGTGGATTTCTACCAAACGACGTGAAAAGCATGCCGATGCTGCTCTTTTTAGCACCCGCACATGGATTTGTGCCAAAACGCGTTTTTAGCATGCACATGCATCTTTTGGTAGACGCGGACGCAGTTTTCTGCAAAACCACACGATATGCATGCAAATGGTGCTTTTGGCAGAACGCGCGTGTGGATTTCTACCAAACGACGTGAAAAGCATGCCGATGCTGCTCTTTTTAGCACCCGCACATGGATTTGTGCCAAAACGAGTTTTAAGCATGCGCATGCATCTTTTGGTAGACGCGGACGCAGTTTTCTGCAAAACCACACGATATGCATGCAAATGGTGCTTTTGGCAGAACGCGCGCGTGGATTTCTACCAAACGACGTGAAAAGCATGCCGACGCTGCTCTTTTTAACATCCGCACATGGATTTGTGCCAAAGCGCGTTTTAAGCATGCGCATGCATCTTTTGGTAGACGCGGACGCAGTTTTCTGCAAAACCACACGATATGCATGCAAATGGTGCTTTTGGCAGAACGCGCGCGTGGATTTCTACCAAACGACGTGAAAAGCATGCCGATGCTGCTCTTTTTAGCACCCGCACATGGATTTGTGCCAAAACGCGTTTTTAGCATGCACATGCATCTTTTGGTAGACGCGGACGCAGTTTTCTGCAAAACCACACGATATGCATGCAAATGGTGCTTTTGGCAGAACGCGCGTGTGGATTTCTACCAAACGACGTGAAAAGCATGCCGATGCTGCTCTTTTTAGCACCCGCACATGGATTTGTGCCAAAACGAGTTTTAAGCATGCGCATGCATCTTTTGGTAGACGCGGACGCAGTTTTCTGCAAAACCACACGATATGCATGCAAATGGTGCTTTTGGCAGAACGCGCGCGTGGATTTCTACCAAACGACGTGAAAAGCATGCCGATGCTGCTCTTTTTAACATCCGCACATGGATTTGTGCCAAAACGCGTTTTAAGCATGCGCATGCATCTTTTGGTAGACGCGGACGCAGTTTTCTGCAAAACCACACGATAGGCATGCAAATGGTGCTTTTGGCAGAACGCGCGCGTGGATTTCTACCAAACGACGTGAAAAGCATGCCGATGCTGCTCTTTTTAGCACCCGCACATGGATTTGTGCCAAAACGCGTTTTTAGCATGCACATGCATCTTTTGGTAGACGCGGACGCAGTTTTCTGCAAAACCACACGATATGCATGCAAATGGTGCTTTTGGCAGAACGCGCGTGTGGATTTCTACCAAACGACGTGAAAAGCATGCCGATGCTGCTCTTTTTAACATCCGCACATGGATTTGTGCCAAAGCGCGTTTTAAGCATGCGCATGCATCTTTTGGTAGACGCGGACGCAGTTTTCTGCAAAACCACACGATAGGCATGCAAATGGTGCTTTTGGCAGAACGCGCGTGTGGATTTCTACCAAACGACGTGAAAAGCATGCCGATGCTGCTCTTTTTAGCACCCGCACATGGATTTGTGCCAAAACGCGTTTTAAGCATGCGCATGCATCTTTTGGTAGACGCGGACGCAGTTTTCTGCAAAACCACACGATATGCATGCAAATGTTGCTTTTGGCAGAACGCGCGCGTGGATTTCTACCAAACGACGTGAAAAGCATGCCGATGCTGCTCTTTTTAACATCCGCACATGGATTTGTGCCAAAGCGCGTTTTAAGCTTGCGCATGCATCTTTTGGTAGACGCGGACGCAGTTTTCTGCAAAACCACACGATAGGCATGCGAATGGTGCTTTTGGCAGAACGCGCGTGTGGATTTGTACCAGACGACGTGAAAAGCATGCCGATGCTGCTCTTTTTAGCACCCGCACATGGATTTGTGCCAAAACGCGTTTTAAGCATGCGCATGCATCTTTTGGTAGACGCGGACGCAGTTTTCTGCAAAACCACACGATATGCATGCAAATGGTGCTTTTGGCAGAACGCGCGCGTGGATTTCTACCAAACGACGTGAAAAGCATGCCGATGCTGCTCTTTTTAACATCCGCACATGGATTTGTGCCAAAGCGCGTTTTAAGCATGCGCATGCATCTTTTGGTAGACGCGGACGCAGTTTTCTGCAAAACCACACGATAGGCATGCAAATGGTGCTTTTGGCAGAACGCGCGTGTGGATTTCTACCAAACGACGTGAAAAGCATGCCGATGCTGCTCTTTTTAGCACCCGCACATGGATTTGTGCCAAAACGCGTTTTAAGCATGCGCATGCATCTTTTGGTAGACGCGGACGCAGTTTTCTGCAAAACCACACGATATGCATGCAAATGGTGCTTTTGGCAGAACGCGCGCGTGGATTTCTACCAAACGACGTGAAAAGCATGCCGATGCTGCTCTTTTTAACATCCGCACATGGATTTGTGCCAAAACGCGTTTTAAGCATGCGCATGCATCTTTTGGTAGACGCGGACGCAGTTTTCTGCAAAACCACACGATAGGCATGCAAATGGTGCTTTTGGCAGAACGCGCGCGTGGATTTCTACCAAACGACGTGAAAAGCATGCCGATGCTGCTCTTTTTAGCACCCGCACATGGATTTGTGCCAAAACGCGTTTTTAGCATGCACATGCATCTTTTGGTAGACGCGGACGCAGTTTTCTGCAAAACCACACGATATGCATGCAAATGGTGCTTTTGGCAGAACGCGCGTGTGGATTTCTACCAAACGACGTGAAAAGCATGCCGATGCTGCTCTTTTTAGCACCCGCACATGGATTTGTGCCAAAACGCGTTTTAAGCATGCGCATGCATCTTTTGGTAGACGCGGACGCAGTTTTCTGCAAAACCACACGATATGCATGCAAATGGTGCTTTTGGCAGAACGCGCGCGTGGATTTCTACCAAACGACGTGAAAAGCATGCCGATGCTGCTCTTTTTAACATCCGCACATGGATTTGTGCCAAAGCGCGTTTTAAGCATGCGCATGCATCTTTTGGTAGACGCGGACGCAGTTTTCTGCAAAACCACACGATAGGCATGCAAATGGTGCTTTTGGCAGAACGCGCACGTGGATTTCTACCAAACGACGTGAAAAGAATGCTGATGCTGCTCTTTTTAACATCCGCACATCGTTTTGTGCCAAAGCGCGTTTTAAGCATGCGCATGCATCTTTTGGTAGACGCGGACACAGTTTTCTGCAAAACCACACGATAGGCATGCAAATGGTGCTTTTGGCAGAACGCGCGCGTGGATTTCTACCAAACGACGTGAAAAGCATGCCGATGCTGCTCTTTTTAACATCCGCACATGGATTTGTGCCAAAACGCGTTTTAAGCATGCGCATGCATCTTTTGGTAGACGCGGACGCAGTTTTCTGCAAAACCACACGATAGGCATGCAAATGGTGCTTTTGGCAGAACGCGCGCGTGGATTTCTACCAAACGACGTGAAAAGCATGCCGATGCTGCTCTTTTTAGCACCCGCACATGGATTTGTGCCAAAACGCGTTTTTAGCATGCACATGCATCTTTTGGTAGACGCGGACGCAGTTTTCTGCAAAACCACACGATATGCATGCAAATGGTGCTTTTGGCAGAACGCGCGTGTGGATTTCTACCAAACGACGTGAAAAGCATGCCGATGCTGCTCTTTTTAGCACCCGCACATGGATTTGTGCCAAAACGCGTTTTAAGCATGCGCATGCATCTTTTGGTAGACGCGGACGCAGTTTTCTGCAAAACCACACGATATGCATGCAAATGGTGCTTTTGGCAGAACGCGCGCGTGGATTTCTACCAAACGACGTGAAAAGCATGCCGATGCTGCTCTTTTTAACATCCGCACATGGATTTGTGCCAAAGCGCGTTTTAAGCATGCGCATGCATCTTTTGGTAGACGCGGACGCAGTTTTCTGCAAAACCACACGATAGGCATGCAAATGGTGCTTTTGGCAGAACGCGCACGTGGATTTCTACCAAACGACGTGAAAAGAATGCTGATGCTGCTCTTTTTAACATCCGCACATCGTTTTGTGCCAAAGCGCGTTTTAAGCATGCGCATGCATCTTTTGGTAGACGCGGACACAGTTTTCTGCAAAACCACACGATAGGCATGCAAATGGTGCTTTTGGCAGAACGCGCGCGTGGATTTCTACCAAACGACGTGAAAAGCATGCCGATGCTGCTCTTTTTAGCACCCGCACATGGATTTGTGCCAAAACGCGTTTTAAGCATGCGCATGCATCTTTTGGTAGACGCGGACGCAGTTTTCTGCAAAACCACACGATAGGCATGCAAATGGTGCTTTTGGCAGAACGCGCGTGTGGATTTCTACCAAACGACGTGAAAAGCATGCCGATGCTGCTCTTTTTAGCACCCGCACATGGATTTGTGCCAAAACGCGTTTTAAGCATGCGCCTGCATCTTTTGGTAGACGCGGACGCAGTTTTCTGCAAAACCACACGATAGGCATGCAAATGGTGCTTTTGGCAGAACGCGCGTGTGGATTTCTACCAAACGACGTGAAAAGCATGCCGATGCTGCTCTTTTTAGCACCCGCACATGGATTTGTGCCAAAACGCGTTTTAAGCATGCGCATGCATCTTTTGGTAGACGCTGACGCAGTTTTCTGCAAAACCACACGATATGCATGCAAATGGTGCTTTTGGCAGAACGCGCGCGTGGATTTCTACCAAACGACGTGAAAAGCATGCCGATGCTGCTCTTTTTAACATCCGCACATGGATTTGTGCCAAAACGCGTTTTTAGCATGCACATGCATCTTTTGGTAGACGCGGACGCAGTTTTCTGCAAAACCACACGATATGCATGCAAATGGTGCTTTTGGCAGAACGCGCGTGTGGATTTCTACCAAACGACGTGAAAAGCATGCCGATGCTGCTCTTTTTAACATCCGCACATGGATTTGTGCCAAAGCGCGTTTTAAGCATGCGCATGCATCTTTTGGTAGACGCGGACGCAGTTTTCTGCAAAACCACACGATAGGCATGCAAATGGTGCTTTTGGCAGAACGCGCGCGTGGATTTCTACCAAACGACGTGAAAAGCATGCCGATGCTGCTCTTTTTAACATCCGCACATGGATTTGTGCCAAAGCGCGTTTTAAGCATGCGCATGCATCTTTTGGTAGACGCGGACGCAGTTTTCTGCAAAACCACACGATAGGCATGCAAATGGTGCTTTTGGCAGAACGCGCGTGTGGATTTCTACCAAACGACGTGAAAAGCATGCCGATGCTGCTCTTTTTAGCACCCGCACATGGATTTGTGCCAAAACGCGTTTTAAGCATGCGCATGCATCTTTTGGTAGACGCGGACGCAGTTTTCTGCAAAACCACACGATAGGCATGCAAATGGTGCTTTTGGCAGAACGCGCGTGTGGATTTCTACCAAACGACGTGAAAAGCATGCCGATGCTGCTCTTTTTAGCACCCGCACATGGATTTGTGCCAAAACGCGTTTTAAGCATGCGCATGCATCTTTTGGTAGACGCGGACGCAGTTTTCTGCAAAACCACACGATATGCATGCAAATGGTGCTTTTGGCAGAACGCGCGCGTGGATTTCTACCAAACGACGTGAAAAGCATGCCGATGCTGCTCTTTTTAACATCCGCACATGGATTTGTGCCAAAGCGCGTTTTAAGCATGCGCATGCATCTTTTGGTAGACGCGGACGCAGTTTTCTGCAAAACCACACGATAGGCATGCAAATGGTGCTTTTGGCAGAACGCGCGTGTGGATTTCTACCAAACGACGCGAAAAGCATGCCGGTGCTGCTCTTTTTAGCACCCGCACATGGATTTGTGCCAAAACGCGTTTTAAGCATGCGCATGCATCTTTTGGTAGACGCGGACGCAGTTTTCTGCAAAACCACACGATATGCATGCAAATGGTGCTTTTGGCAGAACGCGCGCGTGGATTTCTACCAAACGACGTGAAAAGCATGCCGATGCTGCTCTTTTTAACATCCGCACATGGATTTGTGCCAAAGCGCGTTTTAAGCATGCGCATGCATCTTTTGGTAGACGCGGACGCAGTTTTCTGCAAAACCACACGATAGGCATGCAAATGGTGCTTTTGGCAGAACGCGCGTGTGGATTTCTACCAAACGACGTGAAAAGCATGCCGATGCTGCTCTTTTTAGCACCCGCACATGGATTTGTGCCAAAACGCGTTTTAAGCATGCGCATGCATCTTTTGGTAGACGCGGACGCAGTTTTCTGCAAAACCACACGATAGGCATGCAAATGGTGCTTTTGGCAGAACGCGCGTGTGGATTTCTACCAAACGACGTGAAAAGCATGCCGATGCTGCTCTTTTTAGCACCCGCACATGGATTTGTGCCAAAACGCGTTTTAAGCATGCGCATGCATCTTTTGGTAGACGCGGACGCAGTTTTCTGCAAAACCACACGATATGCATGCAAATGGTGCTTTTGGCAGAACGCGCGCGTGGATTTCTACCAAACGACGTGAAAAGCATGCCGATGCTGCTCTTTTTAGCACCCGCACATGGATTTGTGCCAAAACGCGTTTTTAGCATGCACATGCATCTTTTGGTAGACGCGGACGCAGTTTTCTGCAAAACCACACGATATGCATGCAAATGGTGCTTTTGGCAGAACGCGCGTGTGGATTTCTACCAAACGACGTGAAAAGCATGCCGATGCTGCTCTTTTTAACATCCGCACATGGATTTGTGCCAAAGCGCGTTTTAAGCATGCGCATGCATCTTTTGGTAGACGCGGACGCAGTTTTCTGCAAAACCACACGATAGGCATGCAAATGGTGCTTTTGGCAGAACGCGCGCGTGGATTTCTACCAAACGACGTGAAAAGCATGCCGATGCTGCTCTTTTTAACATCCGCACATGGATTTGTGCCAAAACGCGTTTTAAGCATGCGCATGCATCTTTTGGTAGACGCGGACGCAGTTTTCTGCAAAACCACACGATAGGCATGCAAATGGTGCTTTTGGCAGAACGCGCGTGTGGATTTCTACCAAACGACGTGAAAAGCATGCCGATGCTGCTCTTTTTAGCACCCGCACATGGATTTGTGCCAAAACGCGTTTTAAGCATGCGCATGCATCTTTTGGTAGACGCGGACGCAGTTTTCTGCAAAACCACACGATAGGCATGCAAATGGTGCTTTTGGCAGAACGCGCGCGCGGATTTCTACCAAACGACGTGAAAAGCATGCCGA